>NW_018397286.1:807893-811821 GCF_002168275.2 Theobroma umbraticum
TTCTAAATTCATAAGGTTAGTCATGAATTATGAGAACTAATATGGAATGCCATAAATAGACACCGAGCCATGCTTAATGACATATCCGAGATATTTGATGAAAGGACTGTATTAAACTGAGAGGCTTATCATAGAAGGGCTTTGTCAAAATCTTTAATTGACTCTTTAACATTTAAGTGGTCATGATGTATTGTTAGATGCCGCTCATGATCTATAAATATAAATTAATTATCAAATTGATATTTGATTATGATTTATATTTATTGCCAACATGTTAGAAGCCTAATGGGTCACACACATTAAGTGACATGATTGGGATTAAATAAGGATAATTAATTAAGTTGGACTTAATTGAAAGAGACCAAAATAAAGTTGGAACTTAATTAGGTTCTTACAGATTTAATTAAATTAAAATACAACTATTGTATTTAAGGTTACAAATTAGTTTAGCTATATAAATATGTTATATTAGCAAACTAAAAAACTTGAGCCTCCAACAACTTTTCAATTGTTTCATATGATAAGAAAAAAAAAATAGTTTTCTTTGTCGAACAAAAATAATATTCAGTAAGAATTTTGGTCTTTTTGTTTTAGAAACAAAACTTGCTAGCTCAAGTAAAATCCTACCTAGGAGAAGGTCTTATTCAGTCACTGTGTGGATTACTGTTAGAGGTCAAACACTTGGATGGCTGAAGATTTGACTAATCCTAAACGTGAAGAAGCAAAGATTTTTGGATTTAATTAGCTCTTGATTACAATATCTAGAGCAAGGTATGTAACTCTTAAACCTATGAGTGTTTATAATTTACTTGAAAGTTTCATGAAAAATATAAACATTGATCCTGTAGGATTCAATTGGTTCTCTAATTAAATATTATTTTTATTGTTTGGCTGTGTTATATTTTAATTTATTGATTATTTTTATGTTTGAGCATGAGGTCGAATCCTAGCATAGACATATAGTGAACTAATTAAGTTAGGCATTTGTACAAGCATCTCAACGGAGACTTGTCCATAGCTTTAGATTCTAGGCTAGTAAAACCAACCAAGAAAGATAAATAACAAGAAAAGCTAGTATTAGATGAAATGTTGAATGAACCTATAATCCTAGGTCTTTGGTACATTGCTTACTTCAATTTATTTAGTTAATTAGTTTGTTTAGGGTTGATTTTTAAACTTTGTCTTTGCTTAATTTTTGAATATTCGATGAGCTCAAATAAGATTAATTTGTTCTATAATTTTAGTATGTAGTGAAACATAGAAACAAATCCTTGTGGGAATGATGATTTAGATTTACTACCAATATGACTTGTTCGATACATACATGTGCACGTGTAAATTTGGCAACATGGCCACATATGAAGGGTCTCCTTTCTTGATCCCTTTCTTAAACTGGATAACTGATATAATCCTTTTCTCACTCTTGGGTAGAATTATAGCTATTACCACACATGGTTGTTCCCAAAAGAACATTAGACAACTCACAACAGGGAAAAGAATGGCCTGTGCTTTCATCATAAAATCTAAGCCCAAAACAAGATCAAAGTCATCTAAAATGGCTTCTGTCATGTTCACCTTCCCCCTCCCAAGAACCAATCTTAACCTTTACATTTTTTATGTTCCTTGCAATAACTGAACCTAGCCAATAACTGCTATCATTTGCCTAAAGTCTTCTTCAACTTTAAGACCATATCTCATTACCTCTCCGTGAGTGATGAAGGTGTTTGAGGCCCCATTGTCAAGCATGGCTTTGGTTTTTTTCTCATTCAACAACACCTTTACATGTTAGGAATTTTGAAAATATGGTGCCCTGGAAAACAAGTATATTCTCATGCTTAATTTCATTAAATTTATTTGTAATGAAGTACATTTCGATAATAAGACAAAGATTTTATTTTAGTAAGCATTCATTATCTAGTTATTAAGGTATCAGGATTCTATTGAGATATTAAAATACATTGGTATGAAGAGTCATACATAAGAGACATGTATTTTAATTAAATCTAAAAATGTTCAGAACCATATAATAAAGCTGGCAACTTTATTGTGTTAAGGCTGTAGTGACTAGATTACTTCTAACGAAATGAATGTGATTCATTTCAAGGGAATGATGAGTCTACAATCATCAAAATGGTTGACTTCGAGTAATGAGACTATAACATGAACTAGAATCATGTGAGAATTCAAATTTAAGTTTCACTGTTACCTAAATCTTGATCTCACACTTATTCATTTGCTTATAATAGAACAAAAATCCTGATAGATAGTGGACTCGTGTTTAATCTCCTTATAATCTTTGATTTACCATGAGCATGATCATCATAACGTGTTGATTTAGACTCTGTATTTCAAGATTACAACCGAGATGAACATCTGGGAACATATATCCAAATAATGGAGTTCATAGCATTAAATCACTTCTAGTGATTTCAAGAAGATTGGTAATTAATCTGGACCCAATGAATTGATGAATTAGCTACTCATCACATTTGGATACTCAAGTGATTAGATCTAGAGTATTGAATCATTAATTGGATGAAATTTAAGACTAGGGGACAAATTTGATATAAAAAGGTAAAATAGTAATTTTAATATGCCTTGCAAAGAAACTATAATGGGTTGTAGTTATGAGATCCTTATGCCCCAAAGCGTAATCTTAAAAATGTTCCTGGTCAATGTATCATTGAGACTGGACACCTATAATGCCGAGAGATTGGTACATTCTATGTTCCTTACTTAAGAAGTAAACAACCGATCTCATAGGTTGAAGTTCGGAGATACTTGGAGCTAGAATGTAGGTGCTTGCCTAGGAGAGCATGTTTACTAAACATGACCCACCGTGAGAAGTACATTTGGTATTTCACTCAAGTGTCTATACAATACCTCTCATGTGTTAGTTGTGTAAATACTCCCTGGACTTGAGACACCAGGTTGTCTTATGTGTGGACTGCTATGCTTTGATTTTATCCCTATAGGTGCCTAACCAAAGATGCCAAAATAGGATGCTTTTATGTATAGCATGAAGCATATGAAGGCAAATGAGTGGTCAAGATAGGAATCATCACCCCAAGTGATGCAGGGGACATATCCTAACTGTTTTTGGCTGATATTAGCTTATTGTAGTCCTTGGCCAAGGCAACAGGAAGATTATGGAAGGAGTTTCATAAGTCTTTACAAAGCTGATGATCAAACTTTAAGAATAAATATGGAGATCAATAAAAGTAGACACTGCACCATGCGCTTATCATCTTCGGGATATATGATGAGGGAATGAATTACACTAAAAGGCTGATCACTGAAAGGTAGAGTCAAACCATCTTGACTTTTCTAACATTTAGGTGGCCATGAAAGATTGTTAGATCCCAATCTTAGTCCATGAACTTTAGGTAGTTAACTTGATTAATGATAAATTTAAAGTAGTTTAAATTTATCTAATTCTAAGGTTAACTTAAGAATTATATGTTGAGTTCATTGCCAATATATTAGAAGCCTAATGGGTCACACACCTAAAATGAATTTTGAAAATAAAATGGGAGATGTGATTATGGTGAGTATTCCCGCCTGTCACGCTGGCGACCAGGGTTCGATCCCCGGCAACGGCGCCAAAAACTTGTCAGTTAAAATTCTACTACGCAAGTATACATATCGAATAGACAATATATTAGCAAGTAGAGTCTCGATCCCACAGGGAATTGATCTAAAAGTTTACTAAGTACTAAAATTATTGCAAATTAATCTTATCCAAACAATATCAAAATAATATCAAATCAAACTAAGTTATAGCAGAATTAAATTAAGAAAAATCAAAATAATAAATACTCAAATAAATATCAAATCAAACAATATTCACATATTTTGAAGAATCAAGATAGGCATATAACTGATTTCTCATCATTGGATAGGTAAATTAAATGAAGCTGGCACAAGT
>NW_018397286.1:811921-812081 GCF_002168275.2 Theobroma umbraticum
CTTAAGCTCCCAAAATGAGTCAAAATAACTCTATATAATAGAGTTATCATTAACTTAATCAAATTAGAATTTATGAGCTTCTTAAGCAGTTGATTAAAATTGTTTAATTAAGTTGTTCCTAATTCATTAAATTGTTTAATTAAGTCATTGGGCCTAATTA
>NW_018397286.1:812091-817447 GCF_002168275.2 Theobroma umbraticum
ACAATTAAGTTATTGGGCCTAATTGATTAAATTTGTTTAATCAATTTATTGGCCCTAATTGATTAAATTAAACAATTAAGTTCATTGGGCTTCTTAAGGACTTAATTAAATTGTTTATTCAATTTAGTGGATTAATTTGAAATTACAAAATAGTTTTCTAATTAGGGTTTAAAATTAATGCAAGGTATAAATACCTTGCTATAGCCTCCAAACAAAATATGAGAGAAAAGGCTGAAAAAAAAAGAACGGCAGATTAGGAACTCTTTTTCTTGCTATTCCTTGTGTGAAGAAAACCAATTTTTCATTCACTAAACCAACTTCTCCTTGTCTCAGAATCAATACTTCACCATTGATCTTTGCTCGAAAATTGACTGCTTTTCCTCCAAAATATATTCTTGCTGTAATTAAAGAAACATATTTCGCTTCTTTTTCATTCAAGAATCAAGTGAAACCTTAATCCTTAGGCTGGCATATATAATTTTGAAAACAAAAGATATTTTGAGAAAATCAAGAGCATGATCATTTAGATTAAAAATATGTTCAAACAATTAACGCATTCCAATGTAATTTTTTATTAAGTTCAGCTTTAATAATCCTTTGAGATTTTTTTCATACTAAAAAATGTCTTTCATTTCCAAAGCTTATTAAGTTCAATCAATTTTGTCATGTTGAAACAAGAATAAAACTAATAACCTCCCCTTTTGATATGAAAAAATCAAGAGTTAAATTTGTTCATTAAAGAAAAAACTATCCCTGAAAGTATGCTCAATATTTTTACAAGTATAGCTCCCCCTGAATTTGTGCTTTTCAATTTGCATTTAAGGTTGGAAGCACTTTTGAAAAACCATTTTGAAAAATCCAATCACATGAATGAAAATTTAAATGCAAATTTACTCACTATATTTCTTCCCTTTTTTGTTATGCTGATAAGGAAAAGAAAATGAAGTATAGGAACAAAGGAAGAAAAACTCATAGAACGATAAAGCATTAGTAGCAAAGGTTATAAAAATCATAGAGGCATTCGTAGTAAGTAAGTTCAATCAATCATCAATTATCATAGAGAACAAGGATGATATAACCAAAGAAGATATTTCATTATGTTAATTCAAATACAAAAGATTATTTACAATACAACCATGTTGGCGCAAAACAAAATACAAGCAAATGTTGATGCATATGCAATTTTCTAGGATATTCTAAACTTAGATTGGAGCTAAGGTTTAGGTCAAGATCATGTCTTTTTAAGCTGATCATATATAATTTTTCGATTTTAGGACAAGTGCTTCTGCTTTCTAGAGAGTAAAACCATCTTGCTTTGAACCTTAACTACATGTTTGTCAAGTTCGAGGATGGAAGCAATACAATGATCAACCATTTGCTCAAATTTGTTAATGTAGTTTTCCATTATTGCATCAGTCTTTTTGTTGATTTGATCAAATTTATCTAGGCAGATTATTTCTTGGTTGTCCATTTTAACATAAAAGAAATGGTTTGCATCATCAACATATACTTTGTACTAGGTAGTCCAAATGGACTTTTTTCTGCCTTTTGAAGAGGTTCATAAGGATGATGGATCCATTGGTAGCTCAAATAATTTGAATTTTGTTTCAATGTGGTCTTCAACAAAACTTTTTTTTTGACGTATTTCTTGAGCAAGTTTTTCATTTTAACTGCCTACATGTGTTTTCTTCCGTTTGGCTTCCTCTTTCAATTGAATAATCTTCCTCATCCATTCATTCTTCAAAGCATAGTATTCAAAGCCAAGTTTTCTAGTTGTCCCTTGATTGAGATTGTTGACTTTCTTAGCCAAATTGGCTTGTATAGTGAAGTATTGAGCTTTATCTTGTTCAAAATCTTTAAAATGGCCATTCCATAAGGCAAACTATTTTTTCTTCCTTTAGCTATTGACGCCATGCCTTTCTAAATAAACCATGCTAGATCTATTGGTGTACACTTCTTCATATGATGAATAAACCATATGTTTTTAGCTGTCACTGTGTTACTCTTGTGGTTGAATAGCCTGAGTGTTTGTGTGACTATTAAATGCAAAATTTTGTCATTTGCACTAAGTCTTATTGTGTTTTTTGGATTCTTGTTGATGTGACTAGGGCAATAAAAAATTCAGCTTCTAACTCGTCCTCTGGGATTTTGTTTTCTTCATTTATCTCACCAATAGAATCACTTTTTAGGTTTTAGCTTCAATAATTTTTGCAACAATGTTGGTGTGATGATGATCTTTTTTCCACTAACCAATCTAGCAAATGAATCATTATGGTCCTTGATCTTTTCATCATTATCTTCTTAATACATGCTGGTTGCATTTGAATAAAACACTTGAACTAATTTTTTATAAACTAGTCTTCTTAGACACAAATACTCATACCATCCCATTTTCCTTAGATTTTCAATATATAGCATTTTAAATTCTTTTTAAACCATTTCAAATTTATGATTCTCCCATGAATTACCTTTTTTTTTGGAATAGTTCTCATCAAATATCATCATTTATCCTATATTCATATAGTTGATGTCGAATGGATTGGGTTCCTTAGATCTCATTGTTCAAGAGGGTCTTGTCGGATCCTTTCCTTTTTTTCTCTTGACCTCTTAGGAGCCATGTCCTTGGAAGGTTTGAGTGAAGAATTGAGGTTTTGAGAAAGGGGATGTTAATTCTTTTGTTTAGAGAACCGATTCTATTCTTGGATAAATTGTATTTGCAAGTGGGTCAATATGAAATTTAAAAAGATCTGAACTTGAAAAGCTTTTGGGAAATTTTAGACTTATGATTCTTAAAAAATCTATTTTTGGAAAGATAGCAAATTTCTTGAGTGAGATTGGATTGTGAGATTTTTCTTTAAAGAAGCATTAAAGATGAAAAAGGAGAGTTTTAAGCTTAAATACTTTCCTAACTTAAGGTGCAAAACTCAGTTCTTAAAACATAAGAATTGATTCTTTATGCCTTAATTTTTAAAGACTTTTGAAATTCATTTTAAGAATCGATTCTTGAAATCTAAAAAGTTGATTCGTTGGATTTTTGAAGCATTTTGGAAAACATTTTGTATTTGAAAAATCAATTCTGTAGAAATAAAAAGTCAATTCTTAACCTTTGTAAACTTGAAAAATAAAGGATTTTTGGTCCAAATCAAATGCAAGAAATCTTTCAAGTGGAATCAAGTTTTGTGCACATGGGTATCGGTTTTGAATGATGCATGTGCACTAAATGATATGCAAATTTTATTTCAACAACTATTATGCAAGCAAGATCATCAAAACAACATTCATTCAAATCATGAATTCAAGAACCTATGTTGGTCCCAAAGAACGTGCTAGAGGGGGAGGGGGGAATAGCACTTTTAGAATGACATAAAAATTCTTTTCAAGTAAAACGTTGATTAAGGGAATTGAAAATGGAAGTTTAAAGCTTACTGGAGGAAAGGTTTAAGCGATAAAAGTAAAAAGAAAATAAAAGAAAGTAGACAAAACACAATGATTTATAGTGGTTCGGTCCCTTTGACTTACATCCATTACCTTGATCTCCCAATCAAGGATTTTCAAACCAATTCACTAAATTCAATGCAATTCTGAAGATTTGACCAAGCTTTTACAATGGCTTTGCACAGGCTCAGCCACAACCTTTAACAATGGTTTTTCCTTGGATCAACCAAAACATAACACTAACTTTTCTAAGACTAAGTTAGAACCTACAACAACAACCAAGCTAACCTAAGCTTGATCAACCCCTTAGAGTGCCTCGCACACTCTAAGTAATCAAGAAACGAAGAAAAGATGAGGTACAATTGATCACTTATCTGATCTGAGGTGTACAAAGTTAAGCTCAAACACTTTTTCAAAGGATGGGAGTGAGATACAAGTGTAAGAGAAGGTTTTTCATTTTTTAAGCTCAAAATCACTTTGAATAACTTCTTTATCTAATTTTTTATTGTTGGAGAGGTTTTAAATACTTGCAAAATCCCTTATAATCGTTGGAGACAGAAACTAGCTATTTTTTGCCATTATTTTGTCCTTTTGTGCTTAAATTTAAATTTCTAACAGTGAGCTTTTAGTTGGCTAACCATGCTTCTTAGAAAATTAAGTCTTCTCTGTTTTGCAATCAAATTCTCTGATGGTGAGCTTTTAGCTAGCTAACTATACTTATTAGTTGATTAAGTCTTCTCTGTCTTGCAATCTGCTTTACTTTGTTAATCGATTAAGAAAGACTTTACTCGATTAAGAGTTTACTGTTTCTAGAGCAACTAGCTTCACCAACTTTTTTTTGTTTGATTAATTCTTCTCTTGGCTTGGTAGCATTGATCTTCCATTTTCCTTAAACAACCATGAGATATGTTAGTCATCCGAGACATCTTGAATTGTTCATCACAAATTTGACTGCCTTCAGTTTGGATCCTCACTTTTGGATTTTAACTAACTAGCTCTCTTGGTTAACTGACTAAAAGGCTTTTGTTTTAAATCCAACACCTGCTTAACTGATTAAACCTTGTGTTAACCAGTTAAGACCTTTTTGTCTATCCCTGGTGCAATGCCCAAAATTGCTTTTATTGATTAAGGATTTTTGTTAATCAATTAAGACTAATCTATGATTAAGAATTTTTGTTAATCAATTAAGACTAATCTATCTTCATTAAAGCTTTTTTTTTCTTTGCTTGTTTAACCAATTAACCCATCTTGCAACTGAACACGCATCTTGACTTGCTTTCAAATACAAAATCTATTAATGAATTTAAGCTTTCTCCCACACACTTAAACAATATAATTAGACACCAGTGAATGGGAATATTTTGCTATTATCAAAAACATATAGAGTCAACATTCTCTGTCTCTTATTTTTAATGATGACAAAACATTCCTAGATTAAGAATGCAATGTCTATGTTCAATATGAATGCTTCAAATCTTTATGCGTAATGAGTTGCTCCCCTTTAATCAATGCATCTAGTTTTCTTTACATAATATTCAACAAAACCAAAACTAAGCATCACACATATAAATTAAACATGAAGTCCTATCTAACTTTATTTAACTTAGTCTTCCTTCTCTCTTTTTTCTTTTTCATCATTACATAGGATATTCAAAACTCCCCATTTATTAGTGCATCTAGATTTTCCTTTAATCTTTAAATTAGACTTTAAGGAGTGAGAATCATTAGCACTTATACATCTAAGTCATACAAGCTTATAGATATAGTTCAATAACTTCAACAGTCAAGCTTGTGTCTATATAAGAACAAATGTATGTGAGTTAAATCATTTCAAGAAATTGTCCAAGATTACTCAAATAATGTTCAAGCAAATTTGATCATTTTTTCGTAATCAGAACTATAATAATTTTAAAGCTAACAA
>NW_018397286.1:817547-817907 GCF_002168275.2 Theobroma umbraticum
ACCTACAAGAGACATTTTTCATTTGATCTTTGGTATTCAAATTGCTTTGGATACTTGAAAGTTAGTCTTGTCACACAAAATTCCTTTTAGAACCCACACTTGTCTAAATTTATAAGGTAAACATTTTCTAATTGGACAAGTGTATGGATAATAACTAAACAATGTACAATGACTTCATTTGGTCATTTTGGAAGATGAGGAATTCATGAAACCCTTTTGTTTCTTATTTAATAAATCTTCAAATTTTATTTTCACATCAAAATTTCTTTTTTCCACAATATCAATTTTCTTTTGGCAAGCTTTAAAATCCTTTTCAAAATTTTCATTTTCTTTTTCCAAGTCAATTTTTCTTTTCATCAA
>NW_018397286.1:817917-823904 GCF_002168275.2 Theobroma umbraticum
TCAACATTGAGTATGGAAATAATTTTCTTGTTCTTCATATTAATTTTCTCAATCTTAAATACTAAATCCTCAAAACCATCATGCAATTTATCAAAAGCATATGAATGAAGTTCACAAGATGAAGAAATTACATTTATCTCTTCAAAAGCCATGAGGCATAATTCAATTTGATTTGAGGATTCATCTTCACTTCATTTCTTGTCTACATTTGTCATGTTGCTTGTTGAGCATTGATTCTCACATGAGTTGTCTTTCAATTCTTTTCCATCTTTGTTTCTCCATATAACTTTTCTAATTTTTACCAAATTTCTTTGGCACTTTTTCACATAAACACTTTATCACATTCTCTATAATCAAGTGCACAAATGAGAGTATGCATGGCCTTAAAGTTGATTTGTACTTTCTTCATTTTAGCTTCTGTCCATTTATTTCTATTTTTGGGAGTTTTCTCACAATTTACCAAATTTGTAATCATAAGAATGAAAGGACCATCAGTAATGACATCCTATATCTCATAGTCATAAGCCCTAACATAAATGGACATTCAAGTACTCCAATAAGGATAGTTTGAACTATCAAATAAAAGTGGCCTATTTGTGGATTGACCTTTAGCAAGAAAAGATTTTTGTAGAGCAATTTGGATCTCCCCTAAGGATGTTAAGCCTTAAAAATAAGGGTTAGACCTGATACCACCTGTTGGTCTTAAAGAGCATGCTAAAGGGAGGGTGAATAGTACTTTTAGAGTGACACAAAAATTCTTTCCAAAAAAAGAGCTAATTAGGGGAATTGAAAATGGAAGTTTAAAGTTTACTAAAGGAATGGTTTAAGTGCTAAGAGTAGCAAAAAAATAAAAGAAAATAGATTAAACACAATGATTTATAATGGTTCGATCCTCTTAACCTACATCTACTACCTTGATCTTCCAAACAAGGATTTTCAAAGCAATTCACTAAAATTAATGGAATTCCCAAACTTCCACTAAGCTTTTACAATAGCTTTTCATAGGCTCAGCCACAATCTTTAGCAATGGTTTTTCCCGAGATCAACCAAAACCCAAAACTAACTTTTCAAAGGTTAAGTTAGAACCTACAATAACAACCACGCTAACGCAAGCTTGATCAACCCTTAAAGATGTTGGGGATTTAAATCAGACTAAGATAACTCATACGTAGTGGAATATTATTAAAATTTTAATCCTTAAAGCCATGTATCACTTTAATTGAAACTAATCTAGGAAAACCATAAGAAAGATTTTGACATACTTGAAAGTCTGCTTTCTTTGGTGGAGTCCTCCTTGGCTTTTTATTTTAACTTTTGTACACCAACTAGGACTTGTCAAATCATAGTAGCACAATTGTCCTGCTTCTAATGGTAATCCTCAGTGATTTGCTGAAATCTCTTCACTAAGAGTGTGTGAATCCCTAAGCCAAAGTTTGTGCTAGCAAACTCTTAACTTTTTGAGCTCTCTTGTGTTTCTCTTTTTTAAGCTGTGATCCTATCTCAATACATGAGAACATAAAATAGAACTCTTCTCTGTCTTCAAGAGGTGGTTAAGGGATTCTTTTATAGAGTGATTTGACCTACTTTATATCCAACAAGGATTGTAAAATGTCTTGGGCTAATTGAGCCTTTATTTAATACTCGATCAAATCATATTTGATTTAGCCCAATACTTAATTAGATCAAGCCTCTATAAAATCAATCAGATCACATCCAATTGAACTCAAATTAATTTTGACAATTCACCTTATGGATGTCACCCATTAGGTTCTTAATATGTTGGTAATAAATATAAATTAGTTCAACTAAGAATTTATATTTATATTTATAGATCATGAATGGCATCTAGTAATACATCATGACCACCCAAATGTTAAGAGAGTCAATATGATTTGTCTAACCTTTCAGTGTACAATATCTCAGTGTAATTCAATCCTTTCATCATATATCCCAGACAGATAGAAATCCTGGCTCGGTGTCTACTTTCTAAGTTATCCATATTAGTCTTGTAGCTTTTATATTGACTTATCAAGGTTTCCTTGTCTAAGGACTTTTAATCAATATAAGCTAGGAACAAATGAGATATGTCCCCTTCAAATCTCTTGGGGTGATGAATCCTCTCTGGACTACTCATTCGTATGCTTCATGCTATGCCCAAAAGTATCCTGTTTAAGCATCTGGTCAGTTTTAGACCCGTAGAGGTGGAATCAAAGCATGACAATTCACATACAAAATAACCTGGTATCACAAGTCTAAGGATTACTTACACTATTGACACATGAGAGTATTTGCATAGACACTTGAGTGAAATACCAAATCGAACTCTCATAGCGGGTCATGATTAGTGACCTTGTTTCATAACAAGTACTCGCTTACTATCCCCAAGTATCTCACAAATTTCAACCTATGAGATCAATTGCTTATTTATAAAGTAAGGAGGCTTAGCATGTACTAGCCTTTGAGCATTGTCAATGTCCTTATTCTTGACAATACAATGACCAAAAAAATATTTAGGAACAAGACTTTGATGCATAAGAATCTCATAATTATAACATTTCTAATTTCTTTGCAAGGTCATTATGTTCCAAGGACTTTATCGACATAAGTCTCTCATAACTCTTTATAAATAAACTCATGAATAAAGAAATACCTCATGCAGTATATAAAATATCCATAATGTATTTAACATAAAATATGACTAATTAATATAGTGTTTTACAAGCACAAAATCTATTGGCTTGCTGGGCTTACACTAACAAAAGAGACTTGCACACTCTAAGCAATCAAGAAATGAAGAAAAGATGAAGTAAAATTGATCACCTAGCTGATTTAAGACACATAAAGTTAAGCTCAAACACTTTTTCAAAGGATAAGAGTGAGATACAAGTGTAAAGATAAGGTTTTTGGTTTTTTAAGCTCAAAATCACTTTGGATAACTTCTCTATATGATTTTTTACTATTGGAGAGGCTTTAAATACTTCCAAAATCACTTCTGGCCCTTGGAGATAGAAACTAGCTATTTTTGGTCATTATTTTATCCTTTTGTGCTTAAATTCAAATTTTTGACAGTGAGCTTTTAGTTGTCTAACCATACTTCTTAGTCAATTAAGTCTTCTCTGTTTTGTAATCAAATTCTTTGACGGTGAGCTTTTAGCTGGCTAACTATATTTCTTATTTGATTAAGTCTTCTCTATCTTGCAATATGTTTTACTATATTAATCGGTTAAGAAGGATTTTAATCGATTAAGAGTTTACTACTTCTAGAGCAACCAGCTTCACCAACTTTTCTTTGTTTGATTAATTCTTCTCTTAGATTGGTGACGCTGATCTTCCTTTTTCCTTAAACAACCATGCCATATGTTAGTCATCTGAGACTTCTTCAATTGTTTGTCAGAAATTTGACTGCCTTTATTTGGGATCTTCACTTTTGGATTTTACGTAACTAGCTCCCTTGGTTAACCTATTAAGAGGCTTCTATTTTACATCCAGCACTTGCTTAAGTAATTAAGCCTTGTGTTAACTAGTTAAGACCTTTCTATCTATCCTTGGTGTAATGCAAAATTTTTGCTTTAATTGATAAAGGATTTGTGTTAACCTGTTAAGACTAATCTGTCTTCATTAAAGCTCTTTTTTCCTTGCTTGTTTAACCAATTAGCCCATCTTGCAACTAAACAAGCATCTTGACTTACTTTCAAATACCAAATATATTAATTAACTTAAGCTTTCTCCTCAACACTTAAACAATATAATTAGGCACTAATGAATGGGAATATTTTGCTATCATCAAAAACATATAGAGTCAACATTCTCTGTCTCTTATTTTTTATGATGAAAAACACTCCTAGATTAAGAGTGCAATGTTTATGTTCAATATGAAAGCTTCAAATCTTTATAAGCAATGAGTTGTTCCCCCTTAGTCAATGCATTCAGTTTTCTTTATATAATATTCAATAAAAACAAAACTAAGCATCACACACATAAATTAAACATGAAGACCTATCAAGCTCTATTTAACATAGTCTTCCTTCTTTCCTTTTTCTTTTTCATCATCAAACAAGATATTCAAAACTCCCCCTTAATGAGTTTGTCTAGATTTTCCTTTGATCCTTAAATTAGACTTTAATGAGTGAAAATTATAAGCACTCATACACCTAAGTCATACAAGCTTATAAATATAGTTCAGTAACTTCAAAAGTCAATCTTGTGTCTATCTAAGAACAAATGTATGGGAGTTAGATCATTTTAAGAAATTGTCAAGGATTACTCAGATAATGTTCAAGCAAATTTGATCATTTTTTCAAAATCAAAACTATAATAATTTTAAAGCTAACAACCTAATCTTTATTTCAATAGTAGCCAACCAATCAAAAGAAATAAACAATCAAGAAATTTTTTACTCGAAACAAGTCATTCATGGAATAGGTATCACTTGATTTTGCAGTAAGCTTAATCCATGTGTCCTTGCCTTGATTGTTCCTACAAAATAATATAAATTTTTTACTTTAGTACCCAAGTTTTCTTGGGTCCATATCAGTTAGTTCTTCTAGGTTTGTTTTGATGTGGGAATAAAGTTTCTCTACTGTTTTTACTCTTTTTCTGTCTTCGATCTTTTTCCAAAAAAGATAAACACAGAGATAAACATGCCATAAGGTGATGCTTGGCCCTAATTGTTGGAGTGGCAAATGTTAACAAAAAGCTAAAGTTGGATCAAAAGAAGATTTTGAAAAACAACTTGTAGCTTTTGTAAAAACTAAAAAGGTGCTTTTAGAGCTTAAGTTCAAAAGTTCAAATTGAATTTTTGAATTGAGTTGTGATGAGATATTCATAGAGAAAATCAACAAAGATACTTTTAATTGTTTCAAATAATTTTAACATGATAGCACATGACATAAAGCTTTACTTTGACTACTCTAGTTAGCCCAAACAAGCTTCAAGTGCTAAAAGTGATGATGTTTCCTTGTGTTTATGACTGTTCAAATTGTACTAGTTATTAGTCTAGGGAGGGTTACATTTACACACCTTAGCCTTGTGCAATTGTGGCTATTTTGGCAAGTTGAACCAAAAACTTTCAAGTCACAATGGAGCAAATGTAACACCCCATACCCTCGTATAAGAGTCAATACGATCTCATTGATGAGACAGAGGGTTGATGGACGTAAATTGAAGTGTGAAAGAGCAGTGATAGGTAAAAAGAACATTTTGAAATAAAATATCCAGTACGCGAGGAAATGATAATGAAATAATAATATTTTATCGAGGATGAATTATAGAGTTCAAAAGGGTGATTCAGAAGTGAATCGGGATAAAGCGAAACATTTTGGGACCCGAGGAGTCAAATGAAAAATTTTGAAATAAAATATTATTTTATTAATAAAATAATTTTAAAATAATATTAAAATATTAATATTTTATCTATGATTAAATTTAGTCGTGAAGGAAGAAGTATACGACTAGTCTAAGTGGGGGAGAAGAAGTAAGAATTAATTTTTTTAAAAGAAAAATGGCATAAGAGGGCTCGCATGCCTTTATTAAATAAAGTTAGCGCAGCTAAGCATATATTTAAATATTATGGTGACGCCTTGATGAGGTGCAAACTTTATTTGATATTCGTACACATGTAAAGGAAGGAAAAATAGAAGAAAATTGGAGTTTAAACCGTGTTGGAAGCATCAAATTGTAAAGAATGAAAAGTTTGGTGCGGTAAATGGTAAATAAGGAAAAGTTGAGGACTTATTTGAAGCTAAGTGGACATTAATTAACCAAAGGAAGTGAGATTATGTGAGACAATAAAATGTGCATGTGAAATTGACTATTACATGCAAATGGTGGCATGCAAAAATGAGGAAGTTAATGGGAAACATATGGGGCCCCCATCATGTGAAGTGAAAGGGAATGATAGGTTTAACCTTGCTTGCATGAAAAAGAATTGGTGCATTAAGTGGCCAAGTGAGGAAAGGGAGACATAGATATAAGCGTCTTGAATGGTT
>NW_018397286.1:824004-824653 GCF_002168275.2 Theobroma umbraticum
AAAATGATGTGTGAATGTTGGCAGCTTGGTGGGTGGAACTTTGGAAGAACATTATGGTTTCATGCAAGGTTTGAATCATCGCAAGGATAAGGCATGCAATGTGAAATAATGGTAAGATGCTTTAAGTATAATTGGGAAACAATTATGCTAGTTGGGAGTTAAAAATGTAATGAATGAAAATGGTGAATATGTGTTGTTGTGAAAAGTTTAAAAATGTTGAGAATGTTGATATATGATGAATGGAAATTGATATCATGTATAGTGGTGGTATGCTAAAAGTGAATATGGTTGTTGAAAGAAATCTAACATGCATGAGCTATTTAGAAATATTGAGTTTGCTTGGTAGGTTATACGGGAGGATAAAGAGAAATAATGTGAATGGTGAATTGAGAAATAAAGCATTGAAAGTAGATAGATAAGGATGCATGTGAACTTGCAAATTAATTGAGTAAATTGGACATGATTGTTGCTGCCATGTATATACATGGTTAAGCCTATGAAAATATTAGATGGATTTGAAAGAAAATTTCTTAGAAAGGTTGAAATGGTCATTTATGATATAAATAAGTTGCTAGTACACATAGTGTAAAGAATTACGCCAGTAAAAGATAGGGATTTCCATTAGTAAAAGTATGTCAACATGCATATG
>NW_018397286.1:824663-825276 GCF_002168275.2 Theobroma umbraticum
GATTAAGTGGGAAAGAAAGATGTTTTAGTATTATGTAAGTTATAACCTTGATGATGAATGTATGATTAAGAAAGGAAAATGAGAATGATCAATACTAAGCATCTTAAGCTTGGTTTATTGCTAGAAAGTATGCCAACGGAAAAGGATTGCCGTAGTGATTAACCAAAGGAGGAAGTATAATTGGATTAATGGCAAAGTGATATCCCGCCATTGTGAAGTGAGTAGGGGGTGTCGATTTTAAAATCTTTGTACTGTATATTGTTTTATGTTAATAAGCATTGATGGTTTTCTTCAATGCATTGTGGATAGCATAAGCTATTAGCCTTGATAGGCCATTTTTAAAATGGATTTACAATGATTTGTAAATTGCTATTGTAGAAAGCATGAGCTGGTAAAAGCTATAGGAAGTTTGTGGATGCAAATCGTTTTGAAAGGAGTTTTGGAAATAATTATAGATAAACCATATATGTAGAGAGTTTTAGAAATTGAGAAACAAGCCTTTCATGATACTTTCTTCAAAATCTATGCCTTGTGTTTTTATGTGATATGCATAGCTAAATTCATTTGTAAAATGATTTGAAATGCAAGTTTTGAGCTTTGGTTTTATTCCGAT
>NW_018397286.1:825286-843947 GCF_002168275.2 Theobroma umbraticum
GTGGTTACACCATGCCATTTAACTTGAAAAGAAATTTCAAAGGGGTTATCAAACTTTGATTTGAAAGGATTGAAAGGAAAAGCCTTGTAAAACCTGATTTAGTTTTAAAAATGGTTTTGATAAATCGAGAGCTTCAAGAGTAGGCTGGTTGTCACTTCGGTTAAGTGTGACTCTTGTGCACAAGTGAGCTCTAGCTAGAGAACCTTTGGGTCATCGATGGGTTGTTAGACATCGCTGGGGCCATGGTTTGTGATATACGTGGCAAGGCCACGGGTTGTTATATGTGGGTTGGCCACAAGTGATATTCGTAGTTGCGACTGCTTTATTTCTTTGATGTCGACCAACATTGTTGAGACTACCATGGCATGTTGGGATCCAGTGGAGCAGAACTCCCGAATGTTATTACGTGGAATGGGTCCACGGGTGATTACGATATTTACCTACTCGAGAGCCTTGTGAGTTTTCGACGCATACTCTTTTCCATGGTGGAGAGTTAAGATTTCTTTATAGTTCCCTTGGTTGAATAAAAGCTTTCAGTGCTTATTTGACGAAGATGAGACGTTTTACATGGCCGTACACTTTGATTTCTTTATACGCCATGTAAAACGTTGGGAGCATGCTTACTTTATATTGTTACTCACATTTCTATGGCAACAATGTTTTTTATGTTCAAACACGGTTTCTTAACATTATTTTTGGCACTGTTTTGCCAAGTGAAATATTGTATTATGATCTATGTCATTATTTTTACAAGGCACAAATGTCCTACTAATGATTTGGTCTCCTAAGATCATGATTTGATTATTACGATTTTATTATTCAATTTACTTGCCTTATGCTTGTTTTTCATTTACGCCCTACTCATGGAGCTGATGATCACTGAGTTTGTGAGACTCACCCTCTTTATTTCACTTTTACAGATAGTGATCAGCCTAGGGTGTATTCATTGGCATTTTTAGCCCATCGCGGGTAGGTAAAGGCATCTCATAGCACTTTATTCCGAGTCCCTCCATTACTAAAGGTTGAGTGTGTATAGAGTAATTTGTTACGGGATTAAACACTAGTGTCAATTCAAATGGACATTTGGAGATTTAAAGTCTTGATGTATCATTCGTATGATTATCTGAATTAAAGGTTTACTTAGTTAATACAAGTATTGTTCGATTTTTATCACATAAAGGTTATGGATTGAAATAATTTAGCAGATTGATGGTATGATTATAAGATAATAACTAATGTTTTAAGTAAGGCTTGTTCGGGACTTGGTGGGATCTCCTGCGGGACTCAAACATCGGTAGCGATCGAGGAGCGGTCGTTACAGCAAACCTACCATTGCACCAAATGTTTCTCTAAAAAAAATATGCACTTATTTCCAATAATTATTATACTATAATTGGCAAAATGAAAGCAGCATCTTTATACTTTATGTGTTTGTGCTCTTTATGTTCCTCAAGATTCTTTTTTGACTTTCACCTCTACTATTAGGGAAAGTCGCATGCTCAACATCTAGGAATTGAATTTACTAATACATTTGCATTGGTGGCCAAATTTGACACTATTAGACTTTTACTTGCCATAGTAAAACCATATATCCAATCAGCATTCTTAAATGGAGTTCTACAAGAAGATATTTTTCTCAAAATACTTGAAGGGCTAAAAGTCAATGACAAGGTCAATAAAGTCTACAAGCTGCATAAGGCTTTGTAGGTCTTTAACAAGCCCCTTGGGCCTAGAATATCAGGATGGACAACTATATTGACTTAAAAGGATTCTATAGGAGTGTAAATGAGACTACATTTTATTTCTTAAAGTTTAAGATCAAATTGATTATTTCTTTGGATGTAGATGACCTATTTATTATAGGTCTTGAGAGAAAATTTTTAACTCAGTTCAAGGCTGTTATGAAGACTGAGTTTGAAATGATAGATTTAGGAAATATGAAGCACTTTTTGGGATTGCAAATTGATTAGTGGAGTAAAGGCATCTTTATCACTTGAAAAGTTATATGTTGAAGTGTTAAAGAGATGCCAAGCAAAAAAAAAAAAGGTTAAAAAGATTCAATATGGTAAAATGTAAACCAGTAGATACACCATTGGTTATGAATGATAAGCTCAATGATCCTAACTCTGGTAAACTCACTAACCCATCTCTCTACAAAAACTTACTTGGGAGTTTACTTTACACATGTGGATCAAGGCCTGACATAACGTTGTTAATAAGTTATCTCTCAAGATTTATGCAAAGTCCCTTTGTACAACATTTCTCAACTGCCAAGAGGATTCTAAGGTACCTTAAAGGTACTTTATACGTAGGTCTACTCTTCAAGCACTTAAATAAAGTCAAGTTATATGTCTATACTGAAAGTGATTATGCTAGTGGCATAACAAACTTTAAAATCACCTCAGGTTATGTGGTTTACCTGAAGGTGCAACCTTTAGTTGGAATTTGATAACTCTATTATATAGAATTAATTTCACACATTTTGAAGGCTTAAGTAGCTAAACTTTTGAGATTGAAGGTTTGGATCGTAGCATTTCAGGTGTTTTTTTAGTTTAAGTTTGATTACATGTTGAATAGTTAATTTAAGTTATTTTAGTTAAATTTTATGTTATTTTGTTTTAAATTACTTTAAGAGTAGTTATTGCTAGTTTCTTTTATTTCTTTTATAGGAAATTTGATGAAAAAGTCTCATTTGATGAAAATTCGTGTAAGTATAGGGATGGTTTTACTAGTATATGTTTCGGTATTTTTACCATATCTCTCTATACAAAAATCCAAATGAAGTGATTCTTAGACCAATAGAACGTTAAAAGGAAGGAATACAACTTTTATGTTTACCACTTCAGCCATTTCTAATTGAAACATGGTCAAAATATATGTCTAAATTAGAGCACTAAAATAGTATGCATGGACTAAACATGATGCTGGCTTTAGAGCATATCTTTCAATCCAAATGTCCAATTGATGTGATTATTAGCCATTGGAAAGTTAAAAGATAGGAATAAAACTTTTATGTTTACCACTTTGCCTAGTTTGGAGCAGATCTAGGTGAAAATCATGTTTGAAGATGATAGATAGATGCAGTTTTGTACTTAAAGCAGCATGGCACGAGGCCACAGCATTGAGAATCTTGGGAGCACCATACTAAAACCTGAAAGCATGGCACTGCAGAGTTACCAAAGTTTGTCTTGGTGCCATGGTGCCAAGAAATCCTGGTCGCGGTGCTACCTCTAGTTTTCAAATAAAAATTGGATGGAATTTTTGGAAATTAGGTTACTTGGAGCCTATTTAAGGGACCTTTTTCAGAGGTTTGAAGGGGGAGACAACAAAGAACTATTCTAGAGGAAAAAAGCAACGACCAAACCATGAAAACAAGAGAATTTGAGAGAGAATTAAGATTGCAAAGCTTCACTAATTAGTTTCTTTCCCTACTTTTGTGTTACTTTTATTTTCTTTCACTTGGATTCATTGCTAAATTTCTTTGGATATTGTTTCTATTAATTATTATCAGCTAAATTATCTTTCTAGGATTGTGGTGGATTTCAACATGTAATCTAAATATTTGTTTTTTTTTTATTTACTATGAATGGGTATAAGTTTGCTTATTCAAATCTGTTCTTAATATTTTTTATTATCTAGCCAACAGTTAACTAATTTGAGAAACCTAATTGAGACTCGATAGAATTAGATTCGCAATTTGGGTAGACATACGCCAATTGCCACACATAGCCAAATTAGAACACTAGCTTAATGAACCTTATTTAATTGATTCCTATAGACATATAGTGACCCAATTAAGTTAGGTATTTGTGCAAACATCTCCATGTAGGCTTGTACATAGCTTTGTATTCTAGGTTAGTAAAACCACCCATGAATGTAAATAATAAGAAAAGCTGGTATTAAATGAATTATTGAATGAACCCATAATCCTTGATTTTAGTCTATTGCCTTTTCCAAGTAATTTTAATTTCTATTAGTTAATTTAGTGCTTCCTTTAATTTTCTTTTAATTAATTTTCTAAAAATTTTAGTTACTTAAATAAGATTAATTTGTCATAAATTTTAGTACTTAGTAAAGAGTTAGGAACAAATCTCCATGGGAATGATACTTTACTTCATCTTTATATTACTTGTTTGATATGTATACTTGTGCATGCAAAATCGATAATAGAATTCTCGCAAGCAAACAGTGGTAACTCAATCGATGGTAGGAGCAAAAACATGGCTATAACAGCTACTGTAAATCAAGCCATTTGGCTTAGAAAACTATTTTAAGACTTGAAGTTTGATCAACATGAAACAACTAAATTGTTCTTGGATAGCAAGTCAACAATTGCTATTACCAAGAATCCTACGAATCATGGCAAGACTAAGAACATTAATGTCACGTTCCATGCCATTCAAGAAGCAGAAAAATTAAATGAAGTTAAGCTCAGCTGTTGTTGCTGTAATGAAAAAATTGCTAATATTCTTACAAAGACATTATCTACACAAAGGTTTGAAGAACTTAGAACCATGCTAAGGGTTTGCAAAACTAAACTTAAGGAAGAGTGTTGAAGTAAGGTTTGCTTAAAAAACCAAGCAAAGTCAGAGGCCATGAAGGTTGCCATACTTTTGATAATTATGACAGATAACTTGGGTTAATGTAAAATGTCAACTAAGACATGGTTAAGCTTAATGCTAGTTGTGTTTTGGGGAAAGCAATGTACAAGCTCAAATCAAAGTATTATACTCTCATATATATATAAATATATATATATCCATTATCAATGTGTCATAACGTGTGAGTCTCGAAACTCAATAGTACAACTTAAGAGAAGTTGCCATCAATCTTTTTTGTTTAAGTGTGATTGATCACCTAGGTGAATCTATTTTCTAAATGAAATCCTAGGCTTAACTTAAGATTCATTTAAAAAATAAGTCCTGGCCTACAAGACAAATTTAGCACCCTAACAATGCCCATTTAATTGGTACCAATTTAATTAACTATTATCTTTTAGCCTTATTCAGTATTTAATTTTATTCTATTCCCTAAAATAAACAAAAACTCTTTTATATTGAGATTTTGCTTGAAAACTCCAACAATTATGACCGAATTCAAGAAAAATCTCTCATGTAGTAATTTTCCAAAAGCTATTAACAAAATCTCCTTGAAACTCCATCATTGGAGAATCTTTATGCATTTAAAGTAAAGACTTAATTTTAAATATCCAAAAAAGATAAATTAAAATTAAAATTAAAATCATTAAAAGAATAAAAAACTTAACTATTTGGGCTAAAAAACCCAAAAAGTAAACCAAACATGCACTATCATGAATAAAGAGCTCTCTCTAAACCTTATTCCAGAAACTAAGACACTCTTTTTTCCTAATCTCTCCCTATTAATCACAATAGTTTCTTTAGGAACCAAAACGATTCTTTTAGATCTAAAAGAAAAAAGAAACCCAAGAACTCAAAGACTATTTTTTTCCTCTACTAATTGTTTTTTCTCAGTTTTCTTTCCTTGGTACCTTTTTCGCTCTCTCTGTTTGTTTTTTGACCCTAATGCGTCACTACATCTATTCCTTCTTGAATTGTTTTCTTGAGTTTTAATTCAATCTAACTTAATCTTTTTTCAATTTTTTAATTTAATCTCAAATTAGGATTGGTGCAAACATATCCTTATCTTTTCATATTTATTTTTATTTTTTTATTTGTCTTTTTTCATATTTTTTAAATTTTTTATATTTTCAAAATTCAATAAACACCCTGATCAAAATAAAGTGTCGACAACAGCCCCTTCTTTGCACATATCTTGAGAATAAAAAATGGAGCAAACACTTAGACACCATTTTGGTCGAAAAGATAATTTTCCAAGGAAAACCTCCTCATCTAGAATGAGGCTACGTAACTTTAAAAGTGGTATAAACTCCTCATCTAGAATGAGGCTACAATGAAAAAGAATACTCTCTTTATCTAGAATAAGGCTACGTAACTTTAAAAAAACTAAAACTCCTTATATGAAATGAGGCTACGTAACTTTAAAATGACTCCTCATCTAGAATAAGGTTGCACAACTTTAAAAGGACTCCTTATCTAGAATAAGGCTACTTAACTTTAAACTCTTCATCATAAATGATGTTGCGTAACTTTAAACTCCTCATTTCAATGAGGCTACTACGTAACTTTAAACTCCTCATTTTGGATGAGGCTACGTAATTTTAAACTCCTCATTTTGAATAAGGCTATGTGACCTTAAACTGTTACTTAACTTTAAAAAGACTAAAGCTTCTCATATGGAATGAGGCTATGTAATATAAATTTTTTTTAAAATATCACCTTTAAATGCATATGATGCAAATTGCTATCATGATGATGTCATGCATCTTAATTTATGGCTTTTCGAAGGTCCTCCAATCCGTCATTGATTTTTTTTCATGTTTTCTTCAATCAAATCATGGTTCATTCTTGAAATTTCTGCATTTTTTTAAACTCCCTTTCTCTTTTGAATGCTTTCGTTATTTCAGAACCAAGAGATTAAAGTCATTTGGTTCTTTATTCATTCATCACTGATTGCTTTCTTTTTCAAAAATTTCAATGTATGTCATTAATCTTCTATTCATTATCATTTCAATTTAATGACAAATGCAATGTGCTTTCAAGTCTCCTCAATTCATGGCAAAATAAAAAATTGGTGGAAAAATAGTATAATTAGGAAACAATGTATCTTATTAATGTTCTAAGGGACATTAGGATTAACATGAAAATGGTGAATTGGGATAGCAAATTTGTATCCAAATAATGAACATTCAAACAATTTCTAATTAATCTAAGATTTTTTCAACAAAGAAACCCATTCATTGTTGTCATTGATATTTTAACTGCGTTTGATCAAACCTTGCCTATATCTTGCCAATTGCTTGTGCGAACTTCAGTGCTTGCCCTCATACCTAAGCCGTTTTTCCATGTTTTGAATATAGGTACTTTCTATTCTTGTGTCTAAGCTAGCTGTGAGCAAAAGTCAATTCGATCAATTTTTGATTTAGTTTTTGACAAAATCGATAAAAAAATTTCAAAGTTCTAACCAACCAACCATATAGGATGTAAAATCAGTTTCAGTCGATTTTTAGGAGCCTTGGTTCTATGGGTTCGATCAATTTTTTAAGGTGAGCGGACTTCAATTTGGTGGCTGCTGGTTTCTGTTAAAGTATGATAGGGAGTTAGGGAGAGGCAGAAAAGGGGTGGGAGAAATTAGGTTAGGGGAAAGGAGAAACAATTGTAGGGGTATAAAGGATAAGTGCTGCTTTAAAGGCATTAATGAAGGGCACTTTTATCTTTTCACCCCTCTAAAAAAAAGTAACCACCGATTATTCTATCGGTTCGGGGGGGAAAGAGCCCCCCCGATGGCCAAGCCGATCAGCCGAGGAGGCCGATCAAAACAACTGACAGTTGCAATAACAACCATTGGTTGTAACCGTCGATTATTGCGGTCGGTTGCCCGGTTGCAACTGACCCATGCACAGTCCTAGTCCAAGCCTCCCATTTTGGGTATTCAACTTGAACTTCCATTTTTTCTTTTCTTTATTTTTTTTGACTAATCATTCCACCATGCACTTGAAGAATTCAAAATTTTTCCTAGATAGATAAATGAAACTTAAAAAGAGGTTCTTCAATTTAAGTAACCATATTTGATCCAAATGGACTTTTATAGGTACATTTTGTAGGCAGGGCTCGGGGTCAGAAAAAAAAGGTAAATGTCAGTTAAAATTCTACCACGCAAGTATACGTATCGAATAGATAGTATATTAGCAAGTAGAGTATCGATCCCGCAGGGAATTGATCTAAAAGTTACTAAGTACTAAATATATTGCAAATTAATCTTATCCAAACAATATCAAAATAATATCAAATCAATAAGTTATAGCAGAATTAAATTAAGAAAAATCAAAATAATAAATACTCAATAAATATCAAATCAAACAAGCCTAGGATTACAATATCCCTCACACTTCATCTAAATCTTACCTCTCTTCCTTAACTTATCTCAATGGTTTGAATTGCTAACCTAGAGTCCTAAATTATTTATAAGGGTCTCCCAACTCATCTTATAAAAATATCTATTTTAACCAAAACACTAATCCCTATGTGAATTGAAATTAAAACAAACTCATTAAGTTCATGCTAATTTGGCTACATATGGCCTATAGGTATATCCTATCCTATACGCAAATCAATTAATATGATCATATGCTATCCCAATTTTAGTCTACACTAAACTCCCTTTCCCAAGTTTGTTTAGGTTTCTAGATCAATTTAATTGGTGGCCATGCAATTAAAAGCATTAAGAACAATTGGAATAAACAATTCAAATCCCATTGAAAATAAGCAAGAAAGTGATTAAAAATCTAGATTACATGTGAGTTCAATTGCAATCCTAGAAAAATAAATTAGTTCATAATATCTAATAAAGACAATATCCAAAGAAATTTAGCCATGAATCCAAGTTAAAGAAAATAAGAAAAAAACACAAAGGTAAGAGAGAAAACTAATAGTTAGAGATGTATGATCTTGATTCTCTCTCCAATTCTCTTGTTTCCTTGCTTTGTTCTTGGCTCCAAATCTCCAGAATAGTTTCTTGCTGCCTCCTTTTCTGCCTCTCTTGCTGCCTCTCTTCTGCCTCAAAAATCTCTGAAAAAGTCTCCTTAAATAGGCTCCAAATATCCTAATTTTGCGAAATTCCGTTAATGTCCTTATTTTTTTAGGGAAGTCGTGCAGCGCTGCGGCGCTACTTCTCCAGCGCTGCAGCGCTGAGCTCTCTGGAATTTTGTATGTGTGCTTCCTTTCATCAACGCTGCAGCCTTGTTCTCCCAGCGTGTGGCAGTCTATCAACTTCAAACATGAGTTTCACCCTGATATGTTAAGAACTGGGCAAAGTAGTCAACATAAAAGTTTTATCCCTGTCTCTTAACTTTCCAATGGATTAAAAATCACATCAATTGGACTTCTGGAATTGAAAGATTTTCTCCAAATATTGCATCATGTTCAGTCTTTACATCCTGCTGCAGTGGTCCGAATTGACAATAATTTGACCATGATCAATCATAACTGGGCCAATTGGTGAACATAAAAATTGTTTCTCTTCTTCTTATAATTTGATTGGTCAAAGAATCACCTCATTTGGAGTTTTTTAGAAAGAGATATGGTCAAAATATTGAAACATATACGAATGAAGCTATCACCATACTTGCACTGATTTTCATCAAATGAGTCTTTTTCATCAATTTCCTACAAAAGCCATAGGAGAAATTAGCAATAACTACTCTTAAAGTAATTTAAAATAAAATAACCTAAAATTTACTAAAATAACTAAATTAATCACTTAACAATAAATCAAACTTAAACTAAAAAAAACACCTATAATGCTAAATTCGAACATAAAATCTCAAAGATCTAGCTACTAAGCTCCCAAAATGAGTCAAAATAACTCTATATAATAGAGTTATCAGTAAATAGGCCTAAAATATGTGTTTAAAGGTAATCAAATCAAGGATCATTTCTTATCCTGTGACAAATTCTGCTCAAGACCTTAATCTTTGTATGCCACTTGGTTTCTTTACCTCTCTTTTTTTCCTTCTTTTTTCATCATCTTTTCCAATCTTTTTTCCTTTCTTTTCTTTGTATGATGTTGAGACCTCATCAATACAAGGCACTTTTTTACCTTGAAGTAAAACCTTAATCCTTCTTTGTATTTACTCCCTAATGCGGAGGGTGATCCTTGGCTAAGGTTCAATGTAAAAAGGAATTTAATAAGTTTTAAAGGGATAACAAGTGGATAGTTTCATATTTATGAAAGGAATATGAATTATGGCCATTTGTCATCTCGGGTATAGTTACTTTCATTAAAGAGAAATCTTTGAAGATTTTCTTTCAATCTACATATCTTTAGTGCATGATATTGTCATCAATTTTTCCTTAACATTCCAAACTTGATTCACCTTAATTTCTACTTGACTACTTTGCCCTCAACAACAGCTTGTGTAATACGATGTTTGTGCTTAGCCTTGGCAGCATATCTTGGCATGATCATGTGAATACCTCCACATATTTTTGAAGAAATTAGTTCATGCCTTTTTGTTGGTGATAATGACATGCCAATCAATTGTTTCAATGGCTTATTGATGAGGTGTGAGCTGTCATTCTTCTTACCTGACGATTTAAAGCAAGTCAATAGACAAAGTGTAATCATCTGCATTCTCTTCATTCTCAAATTCATCAATCTTTATGTTTCTTTCAAAATTGAATCCTAGATTATTATCATTGTCTTCACATTCATTATTTGGATCTTGAAAAGTCAGTAAAAGAGGAAAATGCGAAAATGTATCATGAAATTAATGCATAGAAGAGTGGATATGAAAATGCACTACATGAATTATTTTATTGGAAACAATAAAATGAACAAAAAATGCCTTTCATACATTTAAACATTCTTAGTGCTCTTGGGCAAAAGCATGGGACCACATAAGTCAGTTCATGGAATAAAGAAGACCATCGTCCTTAAAACTTTTAAATGCTTTTAGGCATAACCATTAAAGATTTTGATTTATTGTGTAACTACCTAAAATGTCTATAAATGCATGGCAACTTTATTGCCTCTCAATTACTTAGCTCTAAAGTGTTTCCACTATATCTTCATTCTTTTCTTCATTGATCATTTATGCAAACCAATCTTGTCACCCAAAGCATTTATTGATGCCCCTTATATGTGATTCCTTGTGCTTTGTTTTCTTTCTTCTTTGGCACATTTCCTTTATTAGGATCTTCAATCTTGCCATTATTGGTCGACCTTTCAATTTTTCACCTTACAAAACCATGTTTGTAAAGTTCTTGGTGACATTTCTGATCAACCTCTCAAAGTGTTAACAAACATGACTATTGTTTCCTTCTCAACCAATGGTGCTTGGACCTATAAAGCAATATCTCTCCATCTTTGAGCATAATCCTTAAAGCCTTTAATAGCTTTCTTTTCCTTGCCTTGCAAAGTCAAACAATCTAGAGCCATGTTTGCCACATGTTTGTATTAAGCTATGAATGCTTATGCTACATCGTTCCATGAGTGCACATGGGTTTTATCCAACTTGTTGTACCATCTGATGGCTAATCTTGTAAAGTTGTCTTGAAAATAGTGGATCAACAATTGGTCATCATGAGTGTGAGCAGTCGTCTTATGACAATATATAATGACATATGCTATTGGACATTTAGTCTCACCATACTTTTAGAAATCGAGAACCTTGAACTTAAGATGAATCACTAGTTCAAGTACAATACTCAATTCTAATGCTTCGATAGAACCCAAGGCACCTATCCCTTCCATAACACTCAATCATTCCTTTAAGAAATCAAACTTTTTCTATGCTCCTAGATTATCTATAGCCTCGGACATACCTCGACTCAACTTTTCTTACTCCTTTTTATAATAAGATTAGTAGGGTTTACTCCAATGGTGGTTTCCTACATCGATGCTCCCATAGGTGGTATAGGGTCCTAGTGTTGTTTTTTAGATATTGGGGATTGATCTATGAAATCATTGTTGCTTGATGTCAAATCCCACCTTTCGATGTATAATGTTTAAGAAGAAACCCTTAGGTAAGCAAGTAATTGACATGCTTTGAACATTTGAAACTAAGTTTTAAGCATTAAAAATTCATGTTTTAATGTTCAGAGATGATTTACAAAGTTTGAGATTAAAAGGAGTCCAAATGGACAAGGGTTTAAGTCTATTTTTTCTTATGAAGTCTATCTATCGATAAATGTTCTTTATCCATCAATAAATGTTCTCTGTTTGATGATTTCGTTGAACATCTACTGATAGATGTTCATCATCTATCGATAGATAAGCCTATTTATTGTTTTATTTGTTGTATCTATCAATATATAGACTTCAGAGCCTTTTAAAACATTCTTGAGCTTATCTATTGATAGATGATGTCATTTTCAAAAAAATAAAAGGGGTAAAATGGTATTTTGTATCTCATATTATAAATATGCCCCATTCCACTAAGGTTGGCAACCCCTCAACCAATTTTTAGAGGTAATTTCTAAACCCTCAGCCCTGTCCAACCCATTTTTGCGGAAAATCACCATTTTTGAGAGATTTGAGCTTGGTTTTAGGTTTTTAATAAAAGGATGAGATTTTTCCACTATTTGAATCTTTAAATCTTGGATTTGATTTTGAAATTTATGGTTTATTGTTCCAGAACTGAGGATTTCGGTAAACTAAAGGAGTGGGTAGATTTTCTCACTTGCTTAGAGCTCACTAAAGGTAAGAAAGATGTGTTTCTGATTTTATGTAAACAGGTATTCAATGAGTAGTAAACTTTGTCAAGCAAAATTTGTTTAGGCAAACCCGAATTGTTTTGAAATAGTCTAGAAAGATTATTATGCAGTTTCTAGACTAAGTATTGATTGAAATCATTTTTGAATGTTTAGGAACCATTGAACTTCAAAAATTCCATTGGAGTAGAATTTCACATAATTGGTAAAAATTGACTTTCGAGGTGTGTGGATACACCACTTTCGAAGTTATTTGAATATGTAAAGTTAATGTGCATGACTTGCATAATTAGTTGTTAAATGGAAAAATGAGTTTATGGATGAGACTATGTTTTGGAAATGGCTTTCGAAACTTATATGTATATGTAAATATTCTATTATGTAGTAGTTTTCAACAATGGGAGATGATAACTCTATGATATAGAGTTATTTCGGCTTAATTTAGATAGTAATTTAGCTTAGTTCTTGTAGTGATGCATAGAAATTAGCAAGTTTTATTTAATTATTTTAAATTAGTTAATTTATGTGATTCAATCTAATCTTAGTTAATTTTATACTTAATTTGGTGTTAATGTGGTTGAGAGAGGTTGTTATTGATTTATTTGTGCTTTTGTAGGTGATTGATGAAAGAAGAATTTTAGCAAAAGAAGGAGAGCAATTTCAAGGTATAGACTTGCACTACACATGTTTTGGTATTTTGGCCATAACTCTTTCTACAAAGCTCCAAATGAAGCAATTCTTAAATGATTGGAAAGCTAAAAGAAAAAGATACAACTTTCATTTACCACTTCATCCAGTTCAGCTTGGAAAGTGACCAAAAATCTTGTTGAAGTTGGCATATTGTAGCAGTCTTAAAACAATTACGATTTCTGTTAATTAGTTGGGCAAGGCTACAGCTCACATAGTCTAATGAGGAAATCTCAACTAAAATTGACTTCTTTCTTCACCCAACTTGGCCTAAGTTCAAAGCCTATAAAAACAACCTTTTGGAAAACTTCTAAAGGGAGAAAACGAAACACCAGATTAAGAGCTGAGATTCAAGCCACAAAATCATTGAAAAAAAAAGTCTCATTAGAGCTAAAAAGTAACCAAAGGATTCAAGAAGATTTGGAGATCACTAGTTTTACTCTTGGAGTTTCATTATTCTTTATTTTTATTGGTTTAGTTTCAATGTTTAAACTTTATTTAATGATGATGTGTGACTTGATGGGGAACTAAACTTTTTATCTAAGATTATGATTGAACTCAATATGCAGTCTAATTTATTTATCTCTCTTTTGCTTATGTTTGATAGATTTAAGTTGTTTATTTTATTCTATTCTTAATGCTTCTAATTGATTGATCACTAATTAAATTGAATTAAAAACATAAGTTAAACCTTAATGAAGGAGATTTAGGTAGACCTTGAATAAAATAGCATATGATCGAATGTACTTAGTTAATTAAGTGGTTTGATTTGCATATAGAGTAGACATACTCCTATAAGCCATACGTAGCCAAAAGTAGAGCACAAACTTAATGAATCTGTCTTCAATATAAGTTGCATAAACATATAGTAAATTAATTGGGAAAGGTATTTTTATGAGAAACTCGACAAAAACTTGTAAATAATTTAGGACTCTAGGTTAGTAACTTAATCTATTAAAATAAGTTAAAAGAGAAAGACTACAATCAGATGAAGTATTGAGGGATACCATAATTTTAGGTCTGGTAGTCACTCCAATTTAATAAAGCAAATTTGCTAATAGATTGTAGGTTAGTTTTTTTTTTAGTTTATTAGTTTTAATTATAATTTTAATTATTTGGATAAGATTAGGGTGTTATAGTTTTAGTAGTTAAGAGTAGGAATTAAAATAATTCTCTAGAATGATACTTTATTTATTACTATATTACTTGTTAACAATACGTGCACTTGCATGAGAAATCAACAAGTTTTTGGCGTCGTTGCCAAGGAATTGATTTTTAATTTTTTCTTGTTAATATTAATACCAAGCATTCCTAAAAGTACTTTAAACTTTTCTCTTTTTTTTCAGATACTTTTGATTGAGGTGATGAACTATTAGTGGCCATTTGAACAATTTTTGCCTAGGAGGGTTGCTAGTGATTATGCATTGGATGCAATTAGTGTTTTAGCCACTCAAGTGAATGCTTTGTCTTGAAAAATTAACACTTGGGGTGCTAATGCTTTTCAAAGTCTTTTCGTGACATATGAGCTTTGTGGAGATAGGCATTCAAGTGATTGTTGTCTAGCCTATTATGAATCAATGCAATTTGATGGAAGCTTCAATGGGTAGCAAAATAAGTAATACTCCAACAATTACAACTCAAGGTGGAATCATGAAAATTTTTCATGAAGTAATGATCACCGTCCTACATATTAATCACACCCTATTTTTCATAAAGGTCTTCAGTCACAAGTTAGAGCTCCTATGCTAGAGAAAAAGCATTCAATAAAGGATATGTTCATTCAATTCATGACAAAGACAGATGCCCTCATGATAAAGACAGATGCTTTCATGACAAGGACTAATGCCACCATTCAAAGTCAAGCAGAATCAATTTGAAATCTTGAGACACAAGTGAGTGCCATTAATAATATACCTCAAGATGATGGAGATAAAGTAGATCAAGGAAATATTTCCAACAATCAACCTCAAGATGAAGAAATTAAGCAAGAAGAGGAAATATCTACAACACCACAAGTCAAGCTATATATGCCTATCATTCCTTTTCTAGATATAGTTGATGAGTTACCTAAGGAGGTTATGGCAAAAGTGCATTATTCAAGAAGAGCTTAATTTGCAAAGTTGGATAAAAGTCAGCCTATTCCACCACCTTGGGTTAAGCAAGCATTAAATCTTGAGTTAACGGCACTACAACCTCATCTTAGAAAGAGGCTACTTTCACATCTCAAGCTTTTTCCATGCAAACTCAAACTTCAACTAAAGTCAAGCTATTGAATATAAAGAAGTGGTTCTTGGGAGGTAAACCCAGCTTTCAAAACTCTTAACTTTTAATTATTTTTATTTTTTATTTATTTATTTTCATTAATCTTTATTTTAGCAAAAAAATTTTCTCCTACAAGTGACAATAAGGATGATGAGGATGACAGTGAGGACTAGCACTTCACTCGATTCATCCAATCATTAGAGGAGTATTCTTTACCTTTGTTTTATTTTTTGTAGCATTGAGGACAATGTTTAGTTTAAGTTGGGGGGGTGAATTTATTTTTCTAGTGGTGAATATTTTGTGGAAGTTTTGAATTTAGTTTTATTTGCATGCATATTTTTTTAAAAAATAATTTATGATTAGTTGGTAAATTAATTTATTATTTGTTTAAATTTTAGGAATCTAGAGTAAAGTTGTGCCAATTTTTTGGATGATTTTTCTATCCAATGATTATAACCAGTTGTCTTGAATTTTTAGCTTCTGGTGAATAAGTTTCTATTTGGATTCATGCTAAATTCTATTGTTAAGTATTATTGTTAGGATGTGATTTCCACAATTTTGAGCACTATATCTTTTACTTTTAATTATTAAGAATATTTAGAGAAGGTTTATATTGATGTGAATTTTATATTATGTCATGGATTCTAGACTTTGCTTAATTTTCTCTCGAGGTGAAATCCTAGGCAATACTTAGTTAGGGAAATAGGTTAGGCCATCTTTGGACCGTTTGAGCCTAAAAAGGCCTACCTTGTTAAATTTTTATCCCTCGAATACCTCTTTTGAGCTTAATTTCTCTTTTCTTTATTTAACTACATAATAATTGAGCTTAGCTTTAAATAAAAGTTTTAATTTTACAACCCTCACTCCTAAGCATGTATATTATTTTAGAAAATTTTGATTGAGCTAAATATTGAAAATGGTGGAAAGGTGACAATGATGTTGATAGAAAAAAAAAGAGAACAGTTCAATATATGAAAAGTAACCCCACTACCTACAATACAAAGAAAATAAGTTTAGGGGTGTGATTGTGAAATAATGAAAAAAATAATGTGTTGAAAAAAAAAAGAAAAGTTCCAATGTGAAAGAAAAGGTGTACTTGGAGAAGAAAAATAAAGCTCTATAAATAGGTCTTAGAATAATTATGTGCTTAGGGTGATTCGAGCTACATTAATATCCGATATCCTACCTTGACCCTAGCCATATATTACAAGCTTATCAAAGTCCTATTGATCCCTAGCTCAGTATTAGTCTACATGAGTTAAGAGAGAGACAATAATCAAATGAAGTATTGAGGATATCATAATCTTCGGTCTGGTAGTCACTCGAATTAAAGAAAATAATTTTGCTAATAGATTTAATTATAATTTTAATTGTTTGGATAATATTAGGTTGTTATAGTTTTAGTAGTTAATAGTAAGAATTAAAGCAATTCTCTATGGGAACAATACTCTATTCATTACTATAGCACTTGTTAACGATACATGCACTTGCATTAAAAATCAACAAGACAATAATTGAAATTTTATTGTGGATGATATAAAATGATATTTCCTTGTGACCAATGCGTATGGGGATTGACAAAGTCTCCACTTATTTATGGCTCATGTGTTTGACATGATTTGATATTGATGCTTGATCATGGTATGTTCTTGTATGATATTTTTTTGTATAATTGGCACTAGTCCCAATGTAGGGCTAAGAATACCATTAGGTTAAGTTTAGCGAGCGTACCATTTTTGCCCCTCTATTTGGCTCAATTCTCGATGTGGGGGTAAGAATACTACAGGGTTAAGCTTAGCCAATGTGCCACATTTTCTCCTTTTTGTATAATTAGCACTAGTCTCGATGTGGTGCAAAAAACCACATGGTTAAGATTGGTGAGTGTACCATCTTTTCCCCTCTGTTTGTTTCTAGTACTTGCGAGAAGGTAAAAATACCACAAGGTTCAGCTTAGCCAACATGATACCTATCATGACTTAAAATGGGGAATTGTGACTAGAGCACGAGCCTAACAAGTAAACCCTACGAAACCTGAGCAAGCCTCAAATGTTTGAAGCAAATTAGATCAAACATAATTAGCTAAGAATTTCTACATTAAATATATTCATAATATAACTTAAATTCAAGTACATATAAATTTCCACTTGGCGCATAGTTCATACATATTACTAAACATATGCATAAACCATACATTGGCTAAAAAACAAGCTAATCTCATAGAACCTTTAACACAATCAAAACATACGGCAACACAATGCCAACACATGTCGAAAACTAAACCGGAAGTGCAAGATCCAAAATCAGACTCAACGGAGTGGACCCAAAAACTTGTCAGGTAAACCTCTACCTATGCAAGTATGCATATCGAAAAGATAATATAATGATAAGCAAAGAATTGACCCTAAATTTTACTAACCTCTACCTATGCAAGTATGCATATCAAAAAGATAATATAATGGTAAGCAGAGAACTGACCCTAAATTTTACTAAGTACAAAAATTAGAACAATTTAATCTTATCCAAACAATATTTAAGTACTAATTAGATGAAGACCATAGAACATAAAAGCCTTGCAAGAGAATTGTAAAGTTGTTATAATTATGAGATCACTATACATCAAAGCCATGTTCTTAAAATTGTTCCTAGTCATTGTATTGTTAAGACAGGGCATTGACAGTGCTCAAAGACTAATACATGTTAAGCTTCCTTACTTAGGAAGTAAGTAATCGATCTCATAAATTGAAGTATATGGAATACTTGAGGATAACATGTACGTGCTAGTTAAAGAACAAGTTCATTGAACATGACCCGTTATAAGAACTCCATTCGATATTTCACTGAAGTGTCTATGGAAAATTTTCTCATGTGACAATCATGCAACTAGTCCTTAGACTTGAGACACTATGTCATCTTGTATGGGGAATGACATACTTTGATTTCACCTCTTTGGGTTTTGAAGCAACCAAATGCCTAAACATAGTGTTTTTGGGTATGCCATGAAGCATGTAAAGGTGAATGAGTGATCAAGAGAGGAGTCATCACCCCAAGTGATGTGAAGGGATGTATCTCACTTGTTCTCAATTCTTGATTAACTTGTATAAAGTCATTGGCCAAAGCATGATGAATTTGAGGAAAGTTAGTTTCCTAAATTCATAAGGTTAGTCATGAATTATGAGAACTAATATGGAATGTCATAAGTAGACACCGAGCCATGCTTAATGACTGAAGAGCTTATCACTGAAGAGCTGGATATTTGATGAAAGGATAGTATTGCACTGAAAGGCTTATCACTGAAGAGCTTTGTCAAATTTTTTAATTGACTCTCTAACATTTGGGTGGTCGTGATGTATTGGTAGATGCCGCTCATGATCTATACATATAAATCAATTATCAAATTGATA
>NW_018397286.1:843957-846367 GCF_002168275.2 Theobroma umbraticum
ATTTATATTTATTGCCAACATATTAGAAGCCTAATGCGTCACACACATTAAGTGACATGATTGGGATTAAATAAGGATAATTAATTAAGTTGAACTTAATTGAAAGAGAACAGAATAAAGTGAAAAACTAATTAAGTTCATAGAGACTTAATTAAATTAAAATACAGCTATTGTATTTAGGGTTACAAATTAGTTTAGCTATATAAATATGTTATGTTAATAAACTAAAACTTGAAGCCTCAAACCACTTCTTAGCCATTTCATAAAATAAGAAAAGAAAAATAGTTTTTTTTGTCTGACAAAAATTAGATTCAGCAAGACTTTTTAGTCTTTTTGTTTGTGAAACAAAACTTGCTAGTAGAAGTAAAATCCAACCTTTGAGAAGGTCTTATTTAGTCACTGTGTGGATTACTATTAGAGACCAAACACTTGGGTGGTTGAAGATTTGATAAATCCTAAAGGTAAAGAAGTAAAGATATTGATTTAATTGGCTTTTGATTATGATATCTAGAGAAAGGTATGTACCTATTAAACTTATAAGTGTTTATAATTAATTTAATAGTTACATAAAAAACACAAACATTGATCCTGTAGGATTCGACTGTTTTTTTAATTAAATATTATTTTATTTTTTCACTACGTTATATTTTAATTTTTTGATTATTTTTTTATTTGAGCATGAGGTTGAATCCCAACATATATGCTATCCTAATTTTAGTCTACACTAAACTCCCTTTCCCAAGTTTGTGCATGCTCCTAGATCAATTTAATTGGTGGCCAAGCAATTAAAAGCATTAAGAACAAATTGGAATAAACAATTCAATTTCATTGAAAATAAGCAAGAAAGAAATTAAAAATTTAGATTACATGTAAGTTCAATTGCAATCTTAAAAAACAAAAATTAGCTACTCATAATTGTAAAGACAAATAACATTCTATAAAATTCAACTATTGAGAGTAACAGGAAAACATAAAAGATAAGGAAGAAAATAAAACAATTGATTGCAGCTTTGTTTCCCAAGTTTTGACCTCAACTTTCAACCTCTTGAATATTCAAAACTTGTCTCACCTCACGTCTATTAAAAATATCTTATTTATACTAACAAAGTTAACCTATAATTCCCAAAGTTAACCTATTGATTTAATTGGGCTTAAGAGTATAATGAGAAGCCCAAATAGCGATTGTCAACATTAAGATTGTCATTCTCATAATAGTACACTTTTATCATTTTCCAATGCAATTTTCTCTATCTTCTATGCAGAACTTGGCAAAGTAACCATCACAAAAGATGTAGCTATATCTCTTAGCTTTTCAATGATCTAAGAATCACATCATTTGGAATTTTGCATCATGAGTTATGATTAAAATACCAAAGCATATGCAAGCAGACTTTTGAGTTTTTCAACACCTTACTTTCCAAAATTAAGCCCAATTCCATTAATTCCTACAAAAACTAATAAATAATAACCAAATTAAAAGAAATAAATATAAAATTAAAATAACTTACTTTAAAATAAACTAATTATTAAAATAATAAAAAATAACTAAATTATAATTGAAAATTAAAGACTTAGCTAATATTTAATAACAAAATTAGACTAAAATAATTCTATAAAATATAATTATCAGTGGACCCATAGGGTTGCATACCTATTGGATGTCAAAATTGGTTTGTCAAAGGGTGACACTGGCCATGCACTGTCCACTAGCCTATTTATCTACACATGGTACAAACAAAAAGGTGAGTCATTTAATACTTAGTGAAGGTGTAGATAAATTAAATATATTAATACCGATAAACATATATATATTGCATTATCAATGCAACAAGTATACCAACATTAGGGGTATATTATTCAACCCTAAAATATTCAACAAATCCCACAAATCACACATATGCCATTTTGTCTCCACAAATAGTACATATCGAATTAGGCTTACCCCATAGCCATTACAAAGTTAATCTCTATAGGAACACCATAGTTACCAAATCATCAAATCAAATTTATCTTTGCCTATTCAAGACTATGTCATATCACTCATAGTTCAAATCACAATCACAGAATGGTCCTCCTTGGACATAATCAAATCACGGACAGTGGCCAACTGACAAAATCAAATCATGCTCAAGGTTGAGGTTGTTGGCAGAGAATGAAATCACGTGAAAATGTATAAACATTCAACTTAAAATCAATTATGAGATTGGAAAACCATTTAAAGTGAGTAATAATTCTTTTGCAGGAATGGGAGACTATAAATGGACTTTTCTTCTCAATGAATGGCTTTTTTTACATGTTTCCCTAGGTAAGCATTCAATTACAGTCTGTTTTAATGAAAAAAGTAAAAAAATTCAGCTGAAATCAATTATGAGATTATAAAACCATTTAAAACGAGTAATAAGGTTTTTGA
>NW_018397286.1:846467-854433 GCF_002168275.2 Theobroma umbraticum
GTACTTAATATTTATGATTATGCATTACATTTATTATCAATTCATAATAATGGTTAGTCGATAATGTGTTGATAGATTTTTGCATAGTCATAGTTAAAAACAAGACTACTATTAGCCCTCGAACACAGTCGAGTGGCATAGGTAATGCAGCTGCGCAACCTATGATGCCACCTTCATCATCGATACCAATGATGTCCACTCCTTTGTCCACACTAGCAGCTACTCCCTTCAATCCAAAAGAAACGTTGCCAACTCTGACTATTGTCGTAGGTGAATCAAACTTTATATTGTTGTTTAGGGGGTGAGGGCTTAGTGTAGGCTTGCCCATTCCTACCAATTCAGACCGATGATCCTTTTGCATCCTATCGGAGAGAGGTAATTTACTGTTATTAACTGATTTCAATATATGTAGTAATTTCATTAATGTGTTTTAATAAAGATGTGTTGATTTTGTATTATTTTTATGGAGACTAAAGTGACTCCAAGCATCATAAGAACAATCCAGAGTCACTTTAATGGGCTTGGCCTTACATGGAGGTTGATTCCTAATATGGTGAAAGATGCCATGTGGCATAAATTAGAGGTACCATATTATTATTGCATATTTATCTAGGTTTCATTTAATATTATTGATATAAACATTTATTTTAAATGCCTAAGTCTTTTACGTAGGTTGATACTGATGCTTCAACGGTTCACAACATATAGGAAAAGATTTGCAAGAACCAGTTAAAAGATCTATTAGTTGACAAGCACGAGAAAGCTAAGAAGGACGCAGGCTCTCGTCATGATATTCTCTTGACTAAGGGGAAGGTGTGCCCCTAAATCACTGTAGAGGTATGGGCCCAACTTGTCAATAATGTTTGGGCCATGCCCAAGTGGTAGCATTAATCCATGAAGGCCCATCAAATTTGCTAAATAGAGAAGGACTGTAGCATAGTAAAGCACACAGGGTTTTTTACCTTTTGCTTTACATCAAAAGAAAATGGTACGTGTTCTTAACCCGTGAAGTCAATAATGTGAGCATTTTGTTGTTATCATTGTGTTGTTGATGACAACAAGCCAAAGCCATGCATATGTTTTGATGATGCATTTGTTTTTCTTCTAAGTGTGTTATGTGTTGTTGTTGTTTTACATTTTTAAAACATGTTGTCATTGTGTTGTTAAAGATTTGAGAAAACATGCATATTGGTGACGATGCATTTTTTTCTTATTGTGATTTCAGCTTGAGATGCTATAAAGACCGACTACATTCTTTGAGGTTTTTGAGTGCACTCACAAGCGACAAAAAGGTACCGAAGAGTTTGTGGACAACAAGTCGAAGACTGTTAATGTAAGTAATAGAAATGAGTTAGATTATTTTCATTATATCATTGAATATTTGCATCCATCAAGCTAGAAAGTGTTGCTACTCTTACATTCTCACTAAAACATGAGTTGTATGTTTTATACTTCAATTTCTCTCTATTATAATAATTTTTTTTTCAAGCTAAGAGATGTTATCTCATGTTGTTTCAATTTAAATCTTGGATGTTTTCTCTTAGAGGAAAGGATCAGAAGTTTTCAATTATGGAGGGACACCTGCTGCTCATGCTTTATGCCCCATAGAAGTAGTATGTATCCTACTTTCTATCAATACTTGTAATTTGTTTAGATTCATGTACCTTTTTTTGGTTTGAATGTATGCATTCGACTTGTTGGTGCAAATATTGATAGGATATGTGCTTTCAATCATCCTTAGATTGGTGAGAATCTCATGCCGCTTCCTTCTCCCTAATGGTAAAATCCTCTCTTCAACAAACAAGGAAAAAAGAAACCTACGTGGTTAGCATAATTCAACTTTCAAAATGATTGTTATGAACTGGTCCAATGGAAATCTAAACTTTGGAAGAATTCATTTTATAGCAGCATTCTACTAAGTTTTTAGATAGACATTTTTGCTCTATATAAATGTTGCAAAACAACTTTTAGGCTACACAATTAAGACTTAAGTCATCAGAAAAGATATCATAAGATATTGACTATATCGATATACCTTATTCTTATATCTTGTTTTTGGTTTTGCAAAGGGTTGGTGATTCTTCACTACTTGTTCTATTTGTTTGGTTTCTCTTTTAGAGATCTAAATTTGAGAAATGTTAGTTATGTATATTCCATCTTAGTAAAAATATATAAATCGCCTTAAATGGGTGGTCAAGATGGTTAACTATTCAAGAAACAACGTAAAGGTATAACATATTACAAAATTTGCTATGGTCAAGGAATGGAGATACTCTGATCTATTGAGGGAGACTTGGAACCTTCATAGAGATTGCAAAATTTTTTACTGCCCAAATTCATGGAATAATCGACTTAGAGATGATTTCTTTGGTTAAAATGGAATCAGTTGTTTGCATGTTATGTTATTTTTTGTTTTTCATGAGAAAATCTTGTCCTTTTGCTTGCTTTGTCATTCAAATTTTGATACAAAATTTCTTTAGAATGAACCACCAATATTGTTCTTCCTTACAAATCTTCATATTAGACTACTTGTCTGGAAAAAAAAAAGTAGGAATAAGTTCTCTCATTTGTTTAATTCATTAATATGATAAGTATATTAATTAGTTACATGGATTAAGTTATTTGCTCATTAGATTTATTTATCTATTTTGTTCAAAAAATTTTATCATTTTTATGATTTTATCATCTTGATGCAAGAAGTCAACAAATGTAATTAGTTCTTTGGTGGAATTGTTTATTAAACCATGCTCTGTAAGAATGCTCAAGTGTTCAATGTAGATCATGCATTTTAAGACTCCATGGATTATTATTTAAGTTTATTCTGTTTCAAAATAGATGTCTATGCAAACTATGGATATTTCAATTCAATATCAATTTTTATATGTTTACACTCTCTAATAAGAGTATAATTTTTCTAAACCAACAACAGCTATGCATATTTCAGTTAAATATCGATTGTGAACATTCTCTAATTAAAAAGGGAAACATTTTAAATAAGGGTATAATCTCTTCCAAAACCATATAATTTATATCTCTGATCATTTTCTAGGTTAATATGTCTTTACTCATGACACGAAACCCTATTTGACATTGTGAACTTGAAGGTATGCTCATAATGATACTACTGATAATGTTCTATTCCAATTATCCAAAAAAAAAAAGTGAGAGATAGTGTTCTATCCTACTAATACCATGACTACTAACTTTCATTCTTGCAAACTCTAGTGGAAATTATCTATGGAAGAGAGATGCAGGATAAATCATTCACAACAAGTATAATTGCATTATCACAGGTTTCCCTTCACAAATATTATTAATAATCTAATTTATAAATCTGCATTGATCAATGCCATAATATATTAAAGGAGCTTAAGATATGTAGTGACAAGAAGGTACCCCCTAGGAGTCCATTTCGAACTGATTCAATTACTTTTCTCCTAATTGGCGTAATAATAGTACAAATTAGAATATTCATTGTGCTTAACTGCCTAGCCTTTGAATAACTTATCAATAATTAGGTTGAATATTAAAATGGTGCAGCCTCAAGCCGTTTTGCCATATTTAAACATTGTAAACCCATTTTCCAATCCCACACTGTAAAACATACTCAAGTGAAAATATAGATGTCTGCACATGAGTGTATTAGAACTATTGGATGCAAACTAACTTTTAATCCCAAACACGGGCTAAGATCACATTCATTCAAAGAATACATGTAGACTGCGTATTATTATTGTCACTGATTTATGTATCTTTTGTGACTTTTTGTTATGTTTTGAAATAAAGGATTGATTGATGGATTAGATTCTAAGTTATAAGTTGAGTATGGTAAGTTGATAGACAAAACAAGTTCCAAATCTTGAGTTGAGTTATATATTTGAATGATTGATTGCATGATTTTATACAACTAAACTCTAGTGAGAACCTTGAATATATGAGCTGACCTAGAAAAGTAGTTTCAGTAATATGTGTGAATTGATAGTGGAACATCCACCATGGGTTTAACGGCTAAGTGTCATTATCCTTTAGAGATGATTTGATGCTAAAAGTACAATACAACTTCCTTAATTTTCTTAAAAGTTTTGTGTAAATGTTTAACCTTTCCTTACAAGGTATATGCTTATGAAAACATTGATTTCAATAAAAAAAAAATTAAGTGGTTTATGACACTTCAATTTTGCAAGGATTTGGTAAGAAAGTGTGTCTACCTCAAATTGATGTTTATGTTAAAGATATGATTTGTGTAAAAACTCTTCTCTTTGGTTTGTCCTCTTTTTGTATTCCCTACCAGAGTCTTTATGACTCACACATTAGTTTTCTTTTTTCTAGATCATTGATTAGCCATCTACCTTGTCACGGAGACAAGATCTTGTTCTTTCCTGACAAGCAATTTAGCAAACCACTTGAAGCCTAGAGATCAGTCGAGTCACGTTTTGCTAACGAATCCGTCGTTGTTATTTATGTTATGATGTTATTAGATATTGTTATCATAATGTAGCCGTGGTATGACATTATACTCGGTATTGATGTTATATATGTGTATGTGTAAATTGAAAATGATAGCTTGAGGGACTACGTGAGCACCACAAGTTTTCAAACAAATGTTATATGGGTGGGTGTATGGACCCATAATCGATTATGAATTATTTGCTTATATGAGAGTTTATGGGCACATTATGATGATAAACTCCATAATGATGTGGTAATACTTACGTATGCATAAAAATTGAAATATATGATAATGTGTGACATGTGATGATGATGGAATATTTAATGATTAAAGGCTTGTTTGGGTCTAACAGGTTATAATCGTCCACATTCTTACACCAGTCATGTCTCCAGAAATGAGATGTGACATATTACCAAACAGAGCCTATATGTAAATCAAAATTATTTAAACCATTTATTTCTTTTAATTGTATATGATATTTGTTTTTTTTTTCATTATTTGTTACTTGTTTTTGCCTTTTGTTAACTAGTATTTTTTTTTATAAGGAAAAAAAGTAACAAAATGGTTACTATTTTATAAAAACAGATCAAAAAATTATTATCGTATTTATAAATACTTGAAAAAAAAGCATAATTTATTTTATATGTAAAAACAAAGTTGTCCAAATGTTTTCGACAAAATTCGGTAATTATAAGCATAAGATGTGCTACATATATTATTAGGCACTACTAGCATATCTTGCTTAACGCTTGTGACATAACAAATATTTATTTTAAAATCTGTTATTGGATTAGATTAATGCCATACTCCTACCAACGAGAGAGAATCAATAATATCAAAACTTATTAATTTTGCATGAAACTATTCTCATACATAAACAACTTCTTTTTCTCGTAAAAATATAATTAGTTTATATATTCTTAAAACAAAATAAAAATATATTAAAAATTAGAGGTGTGAATCATAATATACTATAATTTCCAAATTCAACATATTCCAGATTTTTAAGTAGTAAAAATCTCAAAAGCACTAAAATGAGAGGATTGAACAATTATTATACACTGAAAACTTATCTTAATGTTATTCATGTTAGGAAGAGTAACAAACCAGTTACAATCATGGAAAATACCACTTCCTTAGGATTGCTTAAGTTACAATAACAAGCTCTAACTAAATGTCTATCTCAAGAAACGTAAAAAAAAAGGCATTCATAGACAAGAAAACTTTTTTTATAGTCACCCATTCTTTCAAAAGTTGTATTACTCACTTTAAATGGTTTTATAATCTCAAAATTGATTTTAAGTTCAATTTGTTTTACATTTTTGGTTAAAAAAGATTATAATTGAATATCTAACTCAAGAAACGTGAAGGCATTCATTAGTAACAAAAGTCCATCTATAGTCACCCATTCCTTCAAAAGCCTTATCACTCGCTTTAAATAGTTTTATAATCTCAAAATTGATTTTAAGTTCAATTTTATTTTACATTTTTGGCTAAAACAAATTCTAATTGATTGCTGCCTTGGAAAATGTGTAGAAAAAGTTAATCATTGGAAAGAAAAGTCCATTTATAGTCTCCCATCCCTTTAAAAGCCTTAATACTCGCTTTAAATGATTATACAATCTCATATTTGATTTTAAGTTGAATTTTTTTTTACATTTTTGGTTAAAATAGACTACAATGGAATGTTTACCTCAAGAAATATGAAGAAAAACACATTCATTGGTAAAAAAAGTCTATTTATAGTCACCCATTCCTTCATAAGCCTTATTACTCAATTTAAATGGTTTTATTATCTTAAAATTGATTTTAAGTTCAATTTTTTTTATATTTCTGGTTAAAACAGATTATAATTGAATGCCTGTCTTAGGAAATGTGTTGAAAAAGTCATTCATTAGGAAGAAAAGTCCATTTATGTTCTCTCATTCCTTCAAAAGCCTTATTACTCGCTTTAAATGGTTTTATAATCTCATAATTGATTTTAAGTTGAATTGTTTTACATTTTTTATTAAAACAGACTATAGTTGAATGTTTACCTCAAGAAACATAAAGAAAAATGCATTCATTGGCAAGAAAAGTCTATTTATAGTCATCCATTCCTTCAAAAGCCTTATTGCTCACTCAAAATGGTTGTATACTCTCATAATTGATTTTAAGTTGAATGTTTTTACATTTTTGGTTAAAAAAGGCTATAATTGAATGTCTGCCTTAGGGAACGTGAAACAAAAGCTAACCATTGGCATGAGAAGTCCATTTATAGTCGCTCAAGCCTTCTAAAGCCTTATTACTAGCTTTAAATGGCTTTATAAACTAATAATTGATTTTAAGTTGATTTTTTTTACATTTTTGGTTCAAATAGACTACAATTGAATGTCGACCTTAAGAAATGGGAAGAAAAAAGCATTCATTGGTACAAAAAGTCCATTTATTGCCACCCATACCTTCAAAAGTCTTATTAGTCCCTTTAAATGGTTTTATAATCTCATAATTAGTTTTAAGATGAATTTTTTATATTTTTGGCTAAAACAGATTATAATTCAATGTCTGCCTCGAGAAAGATGAAGAAAGGCATTCATTTGGTATTAAAAGTCTATTTATAGTTACCCATTATTTCAAAAGCCTTATTACTCGCTTTAAATAATTTTATAATATCATAATTGATTATAAGTTGAATTTTTTTTATATTTTTAGTTAAAGCACACTATAAATGAATGTCAACCTCGAGAAACATGAAGAAAAATGCATTGATTGGCAAAAAAAGTCTATTTATAGTCACTCATTTCTTCAAAAACCTTATTACTCACTTTAAATGATTTTATTATCTCAAGATTGATTTTAAGTTCAGTTGTTTTTACATTTTCATTTAAAACAGATTATAATTGAATGTTATCTTGAGAAAGATGAAGAAAAAGGCTTTCATTGTCAAAAAAAAATCCATTTATGGCCACTCATTCTTCAAAAGCATTATTACTCAGTCTAAATAGTTTTGTAATCTCATAATTGATTTTCAATTGAATTTTGTTACTTTTTTCATTAAAACAGACTATAGTTAAATGCCTACCTCATGAAACATGTAGAAAGAGCAGTTCATTGAGAAGAAAAGTCTATTTATAGTCTCCCATTCCTTCAAAAGAATAATTACTCGCTTTAAATGGTTTTATAATCTCATAATTGATTTTAAGTTGAATGTTTATACATTTTCAGTTTAAACAGACTATAATTAAATGTCTACCTTAAGAAATGTGAATAAAAAGGTTAAATATCTACCTTAAGAAACGTGAATAAAAAGGCATTCATTGGCAAGAAAAGTCTATTTATAGTCACCCATTCCTTCAAAAGCCTTATTACTCACTTTAAATAGTTTTATTATGTCAAAATTAATTTTATGTTCATTTTTTTTTACATTTTTAGTAAAAACAGATTATAATTGATTGTCTACCACTAGAAACGTGAAAAGAAAGCATTTATTGGCATGAAAAGTCCATTTATAGTCACCCATTCTTTCAAAAGCCTTAT
>NW_018397287.1:0-107 GCF_002168275.2 Theobroma umbraticum
AAGTTCGGTTTGTAAATGCAAATTACATGATATCAATAGTTGGAAATTAACAAAATTTTCGGCTCTTCTACTTATCTAAGACTGAAGAAGTTCGGTTTGTAAATGCA
>NW_018397287.1:117-10473 GCF_002168275.2 Theobroma umbraticum
TATCAATAGTTGGAAATTAACAAACTTGTCCTCGGTTATTTGCCGTTACCCCTAAAATATAATCTAGAGATTGTTTGCATTTATGCACAACATGAGAAAATAAAATTGTTTGCTTTATTAAAATTATTGTTCTCTCATCCAGTTGCTTATGTCATTTTTTTTAGGTATAAGAAACTGAACATTTAATTATGAAGAATATTTGGACCACATGATCATAATTATGCATGTATATATAGCTGTCACATCATTGTTTGTCGATTGACCAAGACCATCTTTTTCTATTCATTTAAAGTTCTTGCGCTTGAAACAGTGAAGTTGTCTCTCTCCTGGAGCTGTAAGTTAACTTTGGATCCTCACTTGTTAATAGCTCTTTCTGTTCCATTTATTATTTCTAAATTGCAATATTTAAAAGAAATGATCAATTTAAGAAGCATTAAGACAAGGTATACCTTAATTCAGTGTTGGATCTTTGAGGAATTCTTGCTGTTCTTTTATTTGTTAAGTAGGATAGAAAATGTTACATGTCAGCATAGTTTTGAATTTTAAATTAGCACTCTAGTTTCCATTTTTTCTATTGGATTTGCTGTTGGGAATTTGTGGACACCCAAACTTGCATTTTCCAGCATTTTTTCATACAGAAAACTTGGTATGTTCCTGTTTTCTATTAATTTACTTGTTTTTTCTTTCTTTTATTGCCTAACAATAATATGAGCTTATGTTTGAATGACTGCTTGGTTTCTTCTATACTGATATAGTGATTAGAATAAAGAATGGCAATAAATGCTTCATGGCAATAAATGCTTCATCCATCTGTAGCATGCATTTTCATTATTTCTTATCTGCCTTGTTAAACAGTTAATTGTTTGCAATGCATATGGACATGAAACTATATGTAAATGAGCATAAGCAGGATGTCTGCGTCAACTCAAGATTTTAGTGCATACCTTGATGTTGTGGGTGCTTTTAGTTGCATGTTTCTGTGACATCACATAGTGTTTTTTCTTTGAGATTTAGAGGGAGGAATAAAGTTTTGGGATTGAAAACACTGATGGGATATAAAAGAAATCAGGGAGTGGAGGGGGGGGAGCGCGGCCCTTGAGGTTTGAGGTTTGTGGTTTGTGGTATACGTATATAGATTACGGCCAGCCCAATTTTTAAAATTCAGTTTTTACTTATTTCAATGATAAAATTGATTCTAGCCTTTTGTTTTTTGTCTATATTAGTATTTCCTGTTAGCATATATATTAGAATGGTCATGTTACTTTTGCCTGGACATTCTCTTAATCTGAATGAAGTGTGATGCTCTGTTGTCACAGATGGTAGTTATTCTGCGAAAATTGACTTTTGCTGCTTTTCTTTCTACATCAGAGGCTTCAGAAGAGTTTCGTGAAGGAGTGATCAAGTGTTTCAGAGCTCTGCTTCCGAATTTACATCCCTGATTTAATCAGTCCTGCTTGTGTAAACAAAGTCTTGATTTACCCATGCTCTTAGAAACTAGAGACCTGCAGACTCCAACTGGAACTTTGAAGCATGACTTGGAACAAGGGGAACGCTTACTTGCATTTCTGCAGTCAGAAGCAGTTTCGGCTGCCGTAGGACACTGGCTATTGCTTCGACTCCAAGTATGTCAATTCCCTTTTATTTATAATTATCCTGGAGTAACTTTAACGTTTTGGCTGACTTATTTTATTTAATTGTTTCAATGAAATTGATGATTGGTCTTGTGCTAAGGCTGCAGATACTGAGGCTACATGAGGACATCAGGGCAGTGCAAATCTGCATATTGAAGCTCTTTTCACCCTACGTGTTCTTGTTGCCTAAGGTAATTGCAACATTAGACCCTGAACAAGGAGCTTCTATATATTAATTGTTTGGTTCTTTGTCCTTTTATGTAAGTACTCTATTGTGTCTTTCATTGGACCTAAGCGCCTACAATCAACAGCCCTAGATATCTTTCAGTTAAACTTTTATATGAAAGGAATTGCATGTTGCTATTTCTTGTAATTTGAGTTTGTTTTGTTGCTTTAGCTTTGTAAATTCCATTATCTTTGAGAAATACTCTTTGCATTTACCTGAATACAGTATGCTTACTAACATATATTAATGATTTCATTCGAGAGATGATTTTAATTCTTAGAGTTTCTAGTTTGATAAATGAAATTCGATTGTGGCCTCATTTTCTGCTCAAGAAATACAAACAAGTTAACCTTATACAAACAGAATCATGTCTTTCCATGAAATTTTATACCGTTTGCTTCTGTCTTTTTTGCAGTGTATTATCCATAATCTTTTAGGAATGTTCTTTACCTATGCACACACACTGTTCATATGTATCTGAGTATGTATTCCAACATATATTAGTTATGTTTCTAGTGGTGAGAGGATTTAGTTTTTTGTAGAAATCATTAGGTTGGAAAATGAATATTGAGGTTGGCACTATTTTTCACTGGAGAAATGAGAACGAAGGCTGTTCTAGTGGGAAAAATTTATGGCATTGCAAATTTGTAAGCTCATCTGATTTAAGTAGAGAAGTTCCTTCTAGCTTTTTATTGCAATAGTGCTTCATCAAACATGAAAAATTGGATTAATTCTATTGGCATTACTTCTTTTCCAGGTTGGTACTACAGATGCATTGGCTTTCTTCTTACCTGGTGTAGTTAGCCAGTTTTGCACAGTATTACACATCTCAAAAACAATAATAAATAGGGCTGCTGGAAGTGTAAAAGCTATTGACCAAGCAGTTAGGGGCTTGGCTGAGTACCTTATGATAGTCCTCCAAGATGATGCCAATTTATCTGGTCTTGATACGTGCATAGATACTTCTGTTGGCCATAAATAAGTACAAATCTACTGTTTCATTCTTGGAGGAGCTCCATCAATTACCAACGAAAGCTCAGAGCAAAACATTGGTGGAAAATATGAATGGGGAAGCAGTCAATATGCTTAGTTTGAAGACTGAATCTGGAGAATAAAGTAGCCCTGATCTCTAGCAAGGGAATGGGATCTTTGCATGCGGATCATACAAAAGAGTGGATTGAGAAAACATCTGAGGATGTGAACAAACTATTATGTGCAACATTTCCCTACGTATGGATCTACATTTGATTTATTGTTTGTATCAACAAATTTCTATTCAAGATTCATTGTGCACCTTTGTTTTGATGTGCTGTTATTCTTTTATGTACCAGATATGTGTTCATCAAGCAAAAAAGGTGAGACACGGGCTTCTTGCTCCCATTTGAGGGCTGCTGTTGAAGCGCAATTACCTGCTAGAAAAGAGCAAATTGATGTTTTTGGTAGGTTGAGTTCTATGAATTTCATGCATCTGGGCTGTGTTAGACTCTGCTTTGTTTAGTTAATTGGTATGTGATGCCTTGGTGTGCACAAGATATGGACTTTTTAGGTTGCAATTCATAGAGTTTGAGATTTATTGTGTTTCTTTTGTTTGTTGGAATTTGGGAAAAATACAAAAGCAATTTCCTGTGTAAAGTGAAAAAAGGAGAGATTGACACGTGGAAATACTTTATTTGCAAATAACTCTTGCTTATTTGTGACTTCTACTTCAATAGTTTTAAATGATATTTTGATTAATCTTATATACCCTCTGATATGAACAAATTGCTTAGTTGTTAAATGTAAAAATCCTATGCCTTGCTCTGTAAGTTACCTGATCTGCAGGAGTTTGTTTTATGTTAATAACTCAATGTCTATTATGCATTTATTTTCTATGATATGGTGAAGCTACTCTCATCATATGGGGGAAAACATTTTTTAAGAGGATTAGCTAAAGGAGGGGAAGAAGGAGAGAATAGAGAACAGAAGGAAAATTAGAGGGTAGGGAGAAAGAAACTAGCAAGAAATAGAGGAAATAAAGGGGAGAGATAGAAGAACCAAGAGTAAGAAAGTCATTAACTCAAATCTATATGTCTTCATCAAAAACTACCAGAAATTGAAGCAACAAAAGGAACTTGTAGGCTATATATTAATCCCTAATATAAGTGCACAATGCCAAATATAACTCTAATGACGATTAGCAGAATGGATGACCAAAAGTAGGAAGTAACAGTTTTTTGGGTACATAGAAGCAAGAAAAGCAAAAAAGGAAAGTAGTATTTGAAAGTGGGACCCAAATCCTAAGTTATATGAAAAATAAATGATTTATCTATCTTTATTTTTGTGTGCATGTGTATTTACATTTATCATTTTATTTGGTTTTCATGTTACTTTACCGTGTGAGGTGGTCTCTTTTGGCTCCTGATACCAACTCAATATTGATTTGAAATGGTTTAAAGTCATCTTCCAAGATGTTGTTTATAATTTGTGTCCGATCATGTGTTGTCCAGTTCTAAAATTTCAAGGACTGCTTTAATCATCCCATGTTAATGCTTTTGATGGTATGGATTTGCCAAGTTATTCTTCTTTCTCAATGTTATTGATTCGATTGATGTGAAACTTTGTCTGAATGGTAGCAGTGTTGCTGCTTTTTGTTTTTAATATCTTTTCTAGCTGATGCTAATGCAGGGAGTGCTTATTTGTTTTGGTTGTTGATCACTCAGAAGAGACTTCAGCTGCTTACGGGGATGTATGAAGCAATAGTTTTTGTGACTGCTTCCTCGATGTAAAGTAAAGGGGAGTGCTCTTTCTCCTTTGTTTGGAAAGGAATGATCCATCTCATCTCTTACCTATACGAAATTCCGATTTGTTAAGAACTATTGTTACAGGCATAAGCTAAACAGAAAGCAATCAGGCAAAACATAAAGTAAAATCACAAATTCTGCTTTATTAGACAGGTTAAAAGCATTTCACAATTCTCCTTTTTTAGAGAACTTAACTGGAGGCTTCAAGAAAGGGGTAATCAGTGTAACCAACAATAGGATCAGATAAGTAGAAGGTATCTCTGTTGTACTTATTGAGAGGAGCACCAAGTTCAAATCTCCTAGGCAAATCTGGATTGGACAAAAACCATCGACCATAAGCAACCAGATCAGCACGATTCTCAGCAACAGCTTTGTTTCCATCTTCCCTGTCATAACCACCGGCGACAATGAATGTACCATTAAAAGCCTTCCTCATGGGAATAAGACTGTCAGGACATTCATGTTTCTCAGCCACAGTTTTCATTCTTGGCTCAACCATGTGGCAGTAGAGAATTCCATATTTATTCAAGGACTCAGCCATGTAAAGGCCTAGTTCTTTTGGATTAGAGTCTCCTGATTCCATGTAATTTGCAAAGGGAGATAGCCTTATTCCAACCTTGTCAGCTCCTATTTCATTAGCAATTGCTTCAACTACTTCTAAGGCAAATCTGCAGCGGTTCTCTAGAGATCCACCGTATTGGTCTGTTCGATCATTCACTTGATCTTTCATAAACTGGTCAATTAGGTAGCCATGAGCCCCATGGATCTCAACTCCGTCAAAACCTATAAATCAGCAAGCACAATCAGCATCTCAGCGAAGTACTAACATTTGGGCAAGAGGTAAGTGAAAGGAAGATAGAAGCACCAGCGCAGGGCCATTAATTACTTCCAAGAGTAGTTAATATACTAATGGTATAATATACTAACCATCAGCAATTTTACTTTTCAAAACAAAAATCATCAGTAATTTTATTTTGCAAATTCATGCACACAATCCTTTCTGCCTAATGATTGTAATACTGCCTGACCATAAATGCTTATTACTGACAGTTCATCAAAACATAGGAAGAAATCAAAAGGCATCATTAATTTGGGTTTTTCTTTTCTTTTCCTTTTCTTGAGAGAGAGAGACAAGAAATCTCATTTCCCAAATCACTAATTATTCTACATCTGGGACTTTTAATATAACTCTTCTACAGGTTCATCTTTTCCATTGTTTTGAAAGGGAAAACTGTGAGATATTACTGCTACAGCTAGAAAATCTTAAACAAATACAATAAAAAAGGGGGAAAAGTATAAAAAATGCATGAAACCACCAAAAAATAAGAGTTGCATTATTGAACCACATTATATAAACTAAACTTTGAAGGAAACATATGAGCCAACTCTTCTTTCTCTTTAACCCATTCTAAAGATTTTGCAACCAAATAATACTTGAGACCATCTCGAAAGTACAAGAAATGAAAATTAGCATTGTCATTTGTCCTAGTTCGCATTTTGAGTGAAAATTTATAAAGCAAAAGCAAGTTGCATTATCCTATAAAATTGGAGCAAACTTATAATACTTTCCCTGCAATAATAGAGAAAACTCATAATTGTTATCATAATCTGTTTTCCCTCTCCCTCTAGCAGTGAATAGTTTTGATATTTATTGTAATTAAGTACTTCTTTCCCATCATATTGGCAGTCAATTAAAGGTCAAAGTTTCACACAAATTTTTAAGAAATTCGAATTCTTAAGATTTTTAATATTGAAAAGAATTTACCTGCTTCCATAGCATTCCTTGCTGCAAGTCTGAAATCATTTACAACTTGAGAGATTTCATCTGTCCTTAACCGCCTTGGTTGTGTAAACTGTGCAATATCTATTCCATTGGCTCGAAGCTGTGGTTTCAATGGCTTATCTGTAGAAGAGATTGGAGCTTGCCCGTTTGGCTGAAAACCTGAATGCATTGACAAGGGATACAGAGTCAACAAAACTAGGTGTCCATCACATATGTATTACCTTGCTCTTTGAAAAAGAAAGTTACCAATCTTATACATACTAAAAAGGTCAATCACTAATCTAGAAAACTGACAAGAATTCCTATGCTATGGAAAAAGACTGGTGGTTATTTTAACTAATAACCAATTCAAAGAGGGAAAAAAAAAATTGTGAAGCAGACTATCTCAAATGTGCTGATCTTTCTACTTTCTCTTTTGCCTGTGTGGTAATTCTGCATTTAGAGTTCTAAGAATAGGATCCTTAGCATCAAAAGATACAGTGAATAGAATTATACTAGAAGATTTTTACACACTATCAATATTGGAACACCAATATCAAGGAAGAAAATTTAATAGTTGGCATGTAATTAGGAAGGTTGGGGCCCTTGGAAATAATCCTTTTGGGACAATGAGATAACTCAGGGAACAAAAAACCAAACAAACCAAACTGCATGCTAAAAGGAGGAGTGTATAAATTTTCCTACAAGATGGGATTCTCTGGCACACAGGCATGCAAAACATAATGAACATCATGAGCCAAAATATTGAGCAAGTGCAGCAATATTTCTTTCCATTTTTGGTACAAGAGGAGAGCACCAAAACATAACCCTAAACCTAGGATAAATACCATGACTATCCCAATCAAAACCGCCCTGGCTGTATAGCAATATGCTATATTGCATGCCCCTGCATTATCACATCAATGATTAAGGTATTAGGATGTAGTTATATAATGATATTTTTAGTAAAATGACTTTGAAACAAAGGACTGACATAGATCTCTCAAACACTAACACTTAAGGTCTTTTTCAAGGAAATGACAAAACCCCCCAAGAGTTGAGAAAACGTTCCTTCTTATCTCAATAATATATTTTAAACATGCAACATCAAGGGTTTCAAAAAATAGGAAGTCAGTCTAACAAGAAGAATTCTATTGCCGATTCAGTCTCATCTATCCAATATCAGGAATAGAATTGCCATTGAAGCTACAAAAATGATCCGTTGGAATTAGTCACAGAATGAAACGTATGCATTCAATGTGCTACCCACAAGTTTGCATACCAAAATGCCTTTATCACAATCAATGAAGATAGAGACACATAGCCATTGCTTTTTGAATCATGTATTTTTTATTCTAATTGTCTGTCACCACCGTTCTACAATATATAGAGGAGAAGAAACAACAGTGGTCTAAGGCAAGAGATAACCTGAATTTGAAACCCTTCCCACATGCCAAATCTGACAAAAGAAGATCCCACCCTTTGCGTGAACAGCATCTACAATGGGTTTCCAAGCCTCAACTTGCTCTTTTGTCCATATACCAGGGGTATCCAGATACCTGCACGTTGAACAAAACAAAGGTTTCATTTGAGATAGTAATCAGTGGAAAACAAATTCAACATGTACATATGTGAAAGAGGATTTACAATAATCCACTGGAGTTAAAATTACCCTTGAGCAGTGTCAGACACTCCAGTAGCTTCTGCAATTAGGAGTCCCCCTTTAGAGGCTCTCTGGGAATAGTATAAAATGGCATGTGGCTGCGGAACATTGTTGTAAGATCTCTGCCTAGTCAATGGTGCCAATACAACTCTGGGAAGCAAAATGATAAACTGACAGATTAAATCAAGCACCCAAAATTTCAAAGGCAAGGAAAGTACTAAAGAGGGTTTGGAGAAAGTGAAGGAGCTATGCTATACATGATTACCTATGAGAAAGATTGAAGTTGCCCAATTTGTAGGGAGTGAGAAGATGAAGGCTGGGAGTGTCAATGGTGGTATCGTCTTGCTCCTGTTGAGTTTGCAATCTGCCTTCCATTTTTGTTTCTGTGTTTAGTGGAAAGGGTTTTAATTGATCTTGGCAGTTTCATCCGGTCACAGCCGAACGCCATTAATATATAGGCCACAGCTTTACAATGTGACGTAGGGGGCAGTCCCTCCGTCGTCACAGCTGACGCCATTTCAAGATTTGATGACGTGCCAGAGTGCGTGAGCAAAAGTCACTCTTGCAGTTTTTCTCGCCACCCACGGTGGAGCTCCGTTTGACCCCTCGTTTCTTCTGTTATAGATTTGTATTTCATGTCCTGACAAATGCTATCCCTCCATGAAAAATTAAAAAGTGCTGAATAATTAATTAAATAAAAAATAAAAATCTTTTTTTTTTTTTTACTTCCTCATAGTGTGGTTTTTTTTTTAATTTTTTATCTCTCTTTAACTCCATTTTCTTCTCCCTTCTTCTTTTATTAAAATTAAAAATCAAAATATTTTACCTTTTCTCAAAACCTCTTTCACCTTTTTTTTTTTATAAACCTTTTTCTTATTAAATTCTTAAGGGAGTATGCTATTGAAATCTTAAGAGAAAAAGAATGAAAATTTTGATATATATTATAAATAAATACGTGAATGTCCATTATGTTATGATAAAAAAAGTGCAAACCAAATCAAATAACCTAATAGGCAATATACAAGAAATATAATATGATTTAAACTCTTAGATATAATTATATTAGGATTATAATTTAAAGGGTTGTTAGCTTATAAATATGTCTCTCATTTTTTTTTGTGAATACATATTTGAATAAGATTTTCTTACTCGGTCTAAATACTTTCTCTTATAATTATTTTTTTTATATTTTTTCATAATACATTATCAGCACCATCCTTTCTGATCTCTCAAGTTTTGAAATTATTTTGTTTTCATTATCGTCAAGTTTCAAAAGGATTTCAATAATTTGGTTTTAATTTATAGTTTTAGCAAATTAAGTAAGTGTTGCTATTATTTTGTTTTCATCATCTCCAAGCTTTAAAAAGATTTCAATGGTTGATTTTTAATTTTTGGTTGTAACAAATAAAATAAGTGACTTAAAAATGAATTTACTATTATATAACTATTAATGAAAAATCATAATGTCTAGAAGTGAATGGATACCGTAACTCACTAACATACCAAAAGTGAATAACTCATCAAAAATATAGATGAATACTTTCAACTCACCAGAAATGGGTAAATAATGAAAAGATAAAAATAAAAAAATAAAAAAAATATAAAAAACGTATTATCCTTAATGTAGTATAAAAGACCATTGGTTATGTATTTACTGTTTTATCAAGCATCATTGAAAACTAAAATATCTTGTGATGATTTTAACCATGACCAAGTTGATATATCACATCGAGATATTTGCCCACCTTGAAAGATGAATTGATTATATGATTGATAATAAAAATATCCATTGTTGATTTTTTTGTTCTGAAGAAGGAATTGATCATTTAATTAATAATGAGAATATCCAAGAATGAATTTAATAGTAATTGGTATATTTTAGTACAACTATATTATGAAGATACTTTAATATGTTCTTATTATATTTAAATGATATATTCTTATTATGTATTTTAATTATATATTTAATGTTATTTAATGTTAACTTGTAAATTTTTTACTGCATATATTTTATTTTATTAAAAAAAATAGAGATATTCATCTTGTCGGGTCTAAGATCAATAATGTGAATATATGTCTAGTAGACATTGCTACAACATACATTATATTTAAAGACAATAAATATTTTTCCTACTTGACAACAAAAAAAAAGAATGTCAATTTAATAGTTGGTAGTACAAGATTAATTGAAAGCTCCAGAATAACTAATATTTTACTATTTTGAATAATAAAGTATTAGAGGATGTATTATTTTCTATTAAGTCTGAAAGAAGTTTATTAAGTTTTAAAGATAT
>NW_018397287.1:10483-42556 GCF_002168275.2 Theobroma umbraticum
AGATATCATATTGAGACAATGAATGAAAAAGAGACTTAATACCTCTATATTACATCTATTATTTTAGGTAGAAAGTGTGTGTTGAAAAAAAAAATTACTTGCTATGTTCTTAAAATTAAACTACACAAATATTAGAGTAATTGAAACTCATAATAAATCAAAAGTTTACTAATGATTTTAATGTTTAGTATGATCAGTTAGACCATCTTAGATCAATAATAATGCAAAAAATGATTGAAAATTTATATGATCATTCATTGAAAACCCAGAAGATTTTTCAATCTAGTGAATTTTATATGGTTCTTGCTCTGAAAGTAAATAAATTATAAAGCTATCACTAACTAAAGTTGAGATTGAATTCTTTACGTTTTTGAATAATATTTCAAGTTATATGTGGATTCATATATCCATCATGTGAACCATTTATATATTTTACAATTTTAATCAATGCATTGACTAGATGGCCACATATGTGCTTATTATTAGTTTACAATTTGGCATTTGCAACTATTCGTTTACAAACATATTTTCCTAATTATATAATCAAGATTATTTATCTTGACAATGCTAGTAGATTTACATCTCAAGCATTTAATATTTCATATTAGTTGGAATAACTATTGAACAACCCGTTGCTTATGTTTATATACAAAATGGTTTAACAAAATTATTTATTAAACACTTTCAACTAATTGTAAGACTATTACTTATGAAATTCAAACTCTTAATGTCTACTTGGGGGCATACCATTTTTGATGTAGTAGCATTTGTATGCATTAGGTCAAACAAGTTATTATAAATTCTTCTTATACAATTGGTTTATGGTCATGAACCAAATATTTTCCATCTAAGAATTTTTGATGTGCGATATATGTTTTAATTGCTCCACCACAATGTACAAAGATAGGTCCTCGAAGGAAGTTAGGAATATATGTTGGATATGAATCTTTATTTGTAATTAAATATTTAGAATTATCAATAAAAGATTTATTCATGACAAAGTTTGTCAATTGTCATATTAATGAAACAATTTTTCTAACATTAGGAGGAGAAAAATAAGCAACTGCAAAATAAACTTTCTTAGAATAAATTATCATTATCTAGTTTTGATCCGCGCACAAATTAATATGAACTTAAACTTCAAAAGATAATTCTTTTGCACAATATAGTAAATTCGTTACCAAACGTATTTATTGACCTAAAAGAATAACTAAATCTTATATACTAGCTGCAAATGCTCTTATTAACATTAAAGTCCTTGTAAAACAAGACACGTTAAAATCGTTGAGACTAATCGGTTCTAAAGATAAAACTCTCAAAAAATAAAAAGAGCAAATATTTAGGATGGTCAGAAAAAGGAAGTAGAAACTCTAGAAAAGACCCCTAACATAATTGATAAACATTTTACAAGAAATTCAGATACCTGAAATTAGTGAAAATAAAGAAATCTTAATAAATTATGTCATGATGAGAAAAGATGAAACCGCTAAATAAATGTCAACGATATTTTGTATATAATATAGAGCTCAATATTATGAAAAAAAATGAGGATTTTGAGCCTACATCTATTGAAGAATGTAAACAAATAAATGATTGGCCAATGCAGAAAGATGAAATTAAAGAAAAATTGAATTTATTTACAAAAACACGAAGTTTGGAGACTTGTAGTCCATACACCAAATAGTATTAAACCAATAGAATATAAATGGGGATTTCTACGAATATGAAATTAGAGAAATGAGATTATGAGATATAAAGCACAATTTGTCGCATAAGGTTTACGCAAAGACCTAGTATTAAATATGAAGTGATATATTCTCTATGGTAGATGTCATTACAATTCTATATTACCTAATTTGGCAATATATGAGAAGATTGAAATGCATTTAATGAATGTAGCTACAGCTTATTATAAGGTTTATTTGATATCGTTATCTATATGAAAAACCTTAAAGGATTTAAATTGCCTGAAATACAAAAATTTGAATTCTTGAGAAATTTACTCAATTAAATTACATAAATTTTTATGTAGATTAAAGCAATCCAGACACATGTGGTATAATCACTTTAATGCATATTTATTGAAAGAAGGTTATAGAAATAATCCTATATACTCATATATTTTATAAAAGGGTTTAGATATGAATTTATTATAATTCCTGTTTATGTTGATGACTTGAACATTAAAAAGTGATTATATATTTATACTTCATGTCCTGACAAATGCCATCACTCCATGTAAAATTAAAAAGTGATTAATAATTAATTAAGTAAAAAATAAAAAATCATTTTTTCCGACTTCCTCACAATGTGTTTTTTTTTTAAATTTTTTATCTTTCTTCAACTCCATTTTCTTCTCCCTTTTTCTTTTATTAAAATTAAAAATAAAAATATTTTACTTTTTCTTAAAACCTCTTTCACATTTTTTTTTATAAGTGTTCAATTTAAAATTTTATTAAATTTTTAAGAGACTGTGCTACTAAAACCCTAAGAGAAAAAGAATGAAAATTTTGATATGTGTTATGAATAACTATGTAAATGTCCATTATATTATGATCCAATAAGTGCAAACCAAGTCAAATAACCCAATAAGCAAGACATAAGAAATATAATATGATTTGAACTCTTATATAGAATTAGATTAGGATTATGATTCAATGGGTTATTAGCCTATAAATAGGTCTCTCACTTCATTTGTGAATACATATTTGAATGAAATTTTCTTACTCCCTCTAAATACTTTCTCTTATATTTCTCTTATAATTGTTATTTTCAGATTTTTCTCATAACACATTATCAGCAAGATCCTCTTTGATCTCAAGTTTTGAAATTATTTTATTTTCATCATCTTCAAGCTTAAAAGGATTTCAATTATTCGGTTTTAAATTATAGTTTTAGCAAATTAGGTAAGTGTTTCTATTATTTTGTTTTCATCATCTTTAAGCTTTAAAAGGATTTCAATAGTTGGTCTTTAATTTTTGGTTGGAACAAATCAAGTAAGTGAATTAAAAGTTAATTTACTATTATATAACTATTAATAAAAAATCATAATGTCCATTTTTTGAAATGAATGTGACAAACGAGCTACTAATAAAAAAATTATAATACTAAAGGGATGATTCTTTCAATAAATTGCCATCTTTGTCATGAATCCGAAAAATATGATTTCGAATTCACTTCTTTCTCATGCTCATGTAAAAGAATTTCATGATACATTCTCATTCAACTGTCCATTTTACACCAAATTTGTGTAAAGGAGAGTATTCCTTTATAAGTAGCTTACAGGTCCATATATTGAAGCAAATTTGTATCACAAACTCGTAAAAACAACTTCAAAAAAAAATACAAATAGCATACTTATTTATTATTTGACAATCTTTATGCACATATATTAACCAAAACTATTTACAAGTGAAAATGTTTTTTACTGATACTAAAACTTCAAACATACTAGATGTTCCAAGTTTACAAAATCACCTTTTAGCTTCTACTATGAATTTTCAATGTTTTATGGAAGACAAAGTGGTAACAAACCAATCCATACTCAAATTCACATCACATATTTACCACAACAAATTAACTGTCTTAATAAAATGTTATGTAACAATTTAACTATCACAAGATACTATGATATTCTTATCTTAAAGAAAACACACATGAAGAACCAAATGCAATTAATCAAAATTATGATAGATTGGAGTGAGATTATTGTCTTGCCACAATTAACGGAAATCTCCACCATTCAAAATAGCCAACTAAAATTTTGACATCTTTTAGTGTATCAATCAAAAAGTACATAATAATACACAATCTAAGAGACTTCCACTTACACTGAACCTTGAAATTGTTATAGATTTAACATCTAAACTTGCTCATGATAATTTGGGCTAATTTTTTTATTTAAACATTTGCTTTAATTTCCTTTAAGAGGGAGCATCAGGTGGTTTGGTTCCAAACCAATCAAGCCAACTAGAGTGGCAGAACTACATACCACCAATTGAGGCAAAGGAAAAGCTGATCAAACTATGATTGACCATTGTTGCTCATTTATGCGGTCGATTCTAACGGTTGCAAATTTCTCACAAGATGATAAAACCATCACCATCTCTGTACGTATGTTCGTTTTTTTAGATAAGGATTGGAGTCTTTTTTTTAACTTGAAATTTCATCCAAAAGCTTGTATCTTCTTACCTTATTCCTAAAGACATGCCTTGCAATGAGTGTTTGTTATGATCTTTTTCGTTATCGTCGTTGGCAATTTCTCAAGTGACTTTGGTTTCTTGATGGGGTTCTTAATCAGTTGCAACTTTAAATTGTTTCTTTGGCTGCCTTTCAAGCCAGTTGATCCTTGGTTATGATGGTTAAACCTTAGCCTTTCACTTTATAAGAGTCGATTTTTCGGTCGATGTCAAGGGAAGGATTCCCCATCAACGGTCAAACAGATCAATTGCCTAAACTACCATGATCAACTAACTCTTTAACCTGAGTTGATTGATCGAACTATTTTTGGCCAAAACCATTGCTCAACCTTAATTTTTTCATTAATTTTTTATCCAACTTAAACTTTATATATCTCAACTAAAACAGATACGAAACAATTATATAGAGAAGTAAATTTGAAAAAAAAAATTTATGTTGAGCAGAATTTTTAAAAGAAAAAAAATTATTTAAACAAAGAAAAGAAGAACATACTGAAAGAAAACATGCCAATATAAAAATTTAACTCCAATTTCAAGTTATTTTCATCATTAGGTCAAGAGATTTCATTGAAGTTTACGTTTTCATCATCAATCTACTACTCCTCCATTGTTAGATTCTTTTAAAATTAATGAATTGATTGTTATTGGAGAAGAAATGAAGAAATGAAAAGTCATAAGGCATATAGAGAAAGCTATAAATAATTGAGATTAAATAGGATTGTGAATAGATTAATGGTAATATCATTAATTAACATTTGACTTAAATAAAAAATTAGTTAAATGAGGGTAATTTAGAAAATTAGACTTATAAGTTGTTAATAGGGAGTGTTAATCGACAATTAAGAGTGCCAATAACCTCACCCATTGAAATAATATAGAATAATAATTGACATAATACTTAAAAAAACTCTTTAATTATTTAAGAAAATTTAAATAAGTTTTTTTAATCCGTTCAATTAAATCTTTAAATTTTTATTTTAAGTTAAATATATTCTAATATTTATATTTTGAGCTAAACAAATTTTTATAACTAATTACTATTTTAATTAAAATGTCACATGTTATTATATGTCATGTGACGTTGACATGTTGTAATAAATAAATGATGATCTAACATATCGATGGAGTATAATGATTTGATCATATGATATTTTTATTTTTTATATCAACATTGTATCAGTATCACATGGTATAAAATAATAAGTAACATTTTAACAAATGATAATTAAAAAATCATTAACCACAAAAACTTATTTAACTCAAAATAAAAATAAAAATTTCAATTAAGCACAAAAATACAAATTTATTTAAATTTTTTAAAATAATTTAAAAATTATATTTAATTAAATAATCCTATGAGTTAAATTGTATAATAACTATTTCTATCTCAATATTTAGTTGGGCGAATTGCATAAAGGGCATTTACTGTAAATCTAGTACGCACGTAGTCAACAAACAGTCCCGGTTATCCCTAAGCAGAAGTTTCCTCCTCTCTTTCTCCTACGTGTGTGTATATATCTATATATTCATTCCTCTTAATTGAAGTCTTACATCTTTTTGTTCTCGCTTTCTTCCGTCTCCGGTAAGCGATTATCTCAGCTTATATTGAGATTTTGTTCTTTCTTCCTGTTAATGTCGCCTGATTTTCTGCCGAAACAAACTCGGTCCTAAAACCCACCTGAAAATTTCCCATTTTTTAAGGTTATTTTTTTAGACTCTTTTTTAGAACTCGATCCTTCGCTGATCAAAAGAAAAACGTTACGATTTATTAATTTATTCATCTAATTGCATCTTCATGGCTGCAGTGGAGTTCAGTCTTTGATGTATGAGCCCCATTTTTTTTTGTGGGGTTTAAATTTATTGTAAATATTTAGAATTTTAGAGAATTTTTTAATTTGGTCGACTGTAATTATCGATGATAAAGATGAAATTACGTGCTTTAATATGAGTGGGGCTTTTAAGTTAGTTCAATGGTCGCTAGAACTTTATCAATTCATTTTCTTGACTTTTGAATCTGTTTTATCTTTTCTATTTGTTAGTTTAATTGGTTGGAGTTGAGTAGCTTTCCTTGTTTGGTTCAGATATTATTGTAAAGTTTGTGGTATTGAAAAAAAATAAGGAACATTGCTTTATTAACTGATGAGATCCATTATTGTAATTCAATTAATGGTCAGATTAGTGGTCTCAAGGGTAGAAGTGTTTTCCCATGTAGCAGGTAATCTTGTAAGATGGGTGGAAGTGCGATAGATGATGATTGGGAGTTTACCTCACCTTCCAATGGAGTCAGGACTGTGGTTTTAGTTGGACGTACGGGCAATGGGAAAAGTGCAACTGGTAATAGCATTCTTGGACGAAAGTCCTTCAAATCAAGGGCTAGCTCATCTGGCGTTACTAGTACTTGTGAATTGCGGACAACAACGCTCAAAGATGGGCAAATTGTTAATGTCATTGATACTCCTGGTATGGTGTCTTACTTGTATTATTTTTCCAATCATATTATTTATAGTAGAATCAATGACTTTGTCATTGAAAGACTATTCTTTCCGAGGTTATCAATATGTAGAGGACTAATTTAACATGTCATTGCAGGGTTGTTTGATATTTCAGTTGGATCTGAATTCCTTGGCAAAGAAATTGTCAAATGTATTGATCTTGCCAAGGATGGTATCCATGCAGTTCTTGTGGTTTTCTCAGTTAGGACCCGCTTTTCAAAAGAAGAGGAAGCAGCTTTGCGTAGTTTGCAGACTTTGTTTGGAAGCAAAATTGTTGACTACATGATTGTAGTGTTTACTGGTGGGGATGAGCTTGCAGATAACGAGGAAACCTTGGAAGATTATTTGGGCCGTGAGTGTCCGCAGCCATTAAAGGTTGTTTCCTAAACTAGAATATAACTTGATTTTTTCAATTATGGCAGACTTTATTGTGTTCAGTTCACTTATTTGTTGAGGTTTGAAGAATACAATCCTGATGAAGTGATGGGAAAAATTGGGGTCCTAATAGGTTTAATATCATGTTTGACATTTTCTAATTATGTAGGTATAGTGCTTTGCTTAGATTTAAAGTTCAAATTTTTTATTTTATTGAGTTTTAATTCATTTTCTTTGTGTCTCTCCATTTCTGGACACATGAGCTTATTAGCTTGTCTGTACTGATCAATGTTGTGGTTATCTTTTTAGCTTATTGATTTGACGAAATGTAAAAGTTCATTATTTGGTTGGCTTTGGTGTGAAATTTAGGTGGCACTAACATTTTGGCACTTTTCATGAATGTGAACTGGATATGGTTGGAGGATTATTTATATTATGTATGCCAGTTTGGGTTAGAGATCAGAGTTACTAGAGCTTGAGTTGGATGGCAACTTTATGATCTGTTCTTTTATCTTTGTTTGAGGGCTGCTAGATACACAAGTGTTTGGTTTAAGAAGATTTTATTGCTTAGGTTCCTCCAAAAGGTTGCCTTTGTCCGCATAGCTGACAGAGGTTTTTATAAATGACATGCTCGTGACGGGGGCATTTTCTGTCTTAAGTATAAAAGAAATAATTGGGAATCAATTGATCTCCTTATATCATGTTGAATATTCTTTTGGGTTTTGTGGTATTTTCTTTTCATTGCATCTAGAGTATTTTATTGCCAAAATTTATTCATTAGGCGTGTCTTATTAAAATGGTAAAGTGGTTGATGAAAAAAGCTTAATATTTGGTGTAGTGGCCCTATAAGTTTTTGTTTAATGTATTTGGTTGAAGGGGAATAGGCAGACTCTTCCTTCTACTTCTTATAAGCAGTATGTTTTTCAATGCTATGAAATTGGTTGGAGAATGGGGGTATGTTTGTGTAGCATAGAATGCTAGGCTCTCAGAAAATCATATCTTGCTAAATGTGCTGATCGACCGATATAATCTTTATCAATGTAGATACTGATTCATATAATTCTGGTCTTATATTGAAGTTTTAAGTACTTTGTCAGTGAGCATATTGGAACTTAATCACAATTGATGTGCAATAGCAACAGATACTTACTTTTCTGTTCAAATTGACCAGGATATTTTAGTTCTTTGTGGAAACCGGCTTGTACTTTTTGACAACAAGACTAAGGATGAAACCAAGAGAGCAAAACAAGTTCAGGATCTTCTCTCACTTGTGAATATGGTCATAGCAAAGAATGGTGGGCAACCTTATTCTGATGAGTTGTTTGTTGAACTGAAGGTCAGTGTCTTTACATTCTTTCAGTTTGCGGTGATTTTAGTATAAAGCAGTGATGTGAGAGACTGTATTTATTGGACAGAAAGGGGCAACTAAACTCCGTGATCAGCAACAAGAGGTTGCTTCTCTAGAAGGCTACTCTAAGCGAGAAATATCTAATTTGAAGGAGCAGATTGAAAGATCATATGAAGAGCAGCTTAGGCGAATTACACTGATGGTAATTTGAATTTCTTTCTTATTGGTGATGTGTATTTGTGTTTACATCTCAATCTTATAGATCTTTCTAGCGTATATGATTCCTTAAAATAAGAGGAGGCCCATTGCTGTGACCTAAAGTATGAATAAAAACCCAATATAGAAGGAAAACCCAAACTGACTCTAGAATAATGAATCTTCAATTTCCAGCTTCTCAAAAGATTACATAACTGACCTTTAACACTTAAAATTCCAGAAATTGAAAATAAAACAAAAACATGCAATATTAGGTTAGAGATACCTAAATCTATGACTCAAAAGCAACTAATAATGCCTACTCAAAGAAACCAATAAGCTTCTCATCTTAGGACAAGTGCCAAATTAAGGCTTCGGTCTTAGAACCAGCCTCAGTATGCCTTCTAAACACCTTTGCAGGCTGCTGCCAATGTGCTCTATCAGGCTGTTCCCACTACATTCAGGTGTCATTTCTTGTGTATCTTTCTTTTATTTGCATTTTAGCTATTTTCTTTTCCTTAAAGTCAAGAGGAGGGCAGTCATGGTACATGCCTGTTAGTTATTCATCTCAAGTTGTTTCTATAGGGTTGTTGTCTTGAAAATGCCTACGGTGCATTGCATTTACTTCGATTTATTTTGGAAGAGAAAATGTTGCTTTTCTAATGCTGACATCATCTCCCATCTCAGCTCATCTAATTGCATTGCATCTTTTTAAAAAGTACTCTCTCTGTTTCAAATTGAATGTTCGTCTTATCTTTTTAATCTGTTCCATGGCTATGTTCATTTTTTCTTTTTGAACACCTACAATTCTTACTTTTTTCTATGTTCCATACTAATATTTAATAAATGTTTTACTTTTTAACATTAAAACTATAGTTTATCAATGCTATAAAAAATTTTTAGAAAAAATTATTAAATACAGCAATCACCTGTGTGTCCTTTTTCTAACTGCTCCTTAATCTGTGCCGTGAAGTACGGTGGCTTGTAGAGTTAAAAAGAGAAATCATTTCAATTTGGCTGATATCCTACTATTAATGCTTGTATAACTTACAAACTTTCCTTTTCAGCTTGTCTGGTATCTTTTCAGATTGATGTTATTAAATCTGGATCCTTTTAAAAGAATCGTTAGCTAACACTAGGTACGGCATGCCATTGCAAACTTCCAATTTGGGTCTCCTTCCTCATTTCTATCTCCATAATCATACCCTTGCAAATCCTGCATTATTTGTTCTGATGTGCCCATTCAAATAGCCCTCATAATTGTTCTTAGCAAGGACTCTCTTGAGTCAGTCTATTTCTGTGTTGACTGTTCCCAATGTGTTGCATTTTGGCCTTATCTAATTCTACTTGAGGAGTAGAGGCATTGATCTGTTGATGTACTTTTTTGCTTTGACTAATTTTCAGTCTATTCATGTTTATATTCTTTCATTTAGACCTTGTTGCTCGGGACTTGAGGGTGAGATCATATATGTGTATGTGTCTGACATTGGCATGTTCAACTTTTTTCGTAGGTTTTTTTTTATTTGGACGGTTGGACCTCTTAAGTCATGTCTGCTGGATATGTGTCTGATATGGGCACTTAAAAAAAAAGGGGAAAATTAGGAGTAACATAGTTTAGATTACCATCAAATGTAGTTGTTACTCTATACCAATATTTATTCATAGCCTTCCATCTATACCAATATTTATAAACTCTCTTCACAAGTTCCATTGTTTCTTCGCCTACTTTAAGTTTACTTATGGCTGGGCATTGCCATGTGAGAATCATTGCTTACTTGTTATATCTAAGCGTTGGTCTGATGTGCTGCTAATGAAGACTGTCCTTGTTAGTTTCAATTTACCCGGGTCAAATCCAGTATCTCATTAGCAGGGAATGTCTAAACTGTTTCCTTTTAACAATTCACGTTCATGGATGTGAATGGTTATTTAGTTTTCACTAATTATTTTTTGGTTTGTCGAGAGAATTTTGGTGCCATTTCAGTCATCATAGTGAAACGTTTCATAGTCTTTTTTCTGCTTAAAGAATGATGGTGTCGTACAGGTTGAGTCAAAGCTGAAGGAGACAACCACGAGGCTTGAGCAGCAACTAGCAGAGGAACAGGCAGCGCGGCTGAAGGCGGAACAGCAGGCACAGGCAGCTCAAATGAAATCGAACGATGAAATTCGCAAGCTGAGAGAGAATCTGGAAAGAGCACAGAGGGAGACTGAGGAGCTCCGCAACCAAGCTGAAAGTCGATGTGCCATCCTTTGAAATAGCCATTGACTCAACAGTCCCTCCTTTTCTCTTAAGCTGTTGGAGTGGATTATGTGATTGCAAATATTTCAATTCTTTAGAAGTGCTAAAGTTATTTAAATCCTAAAGTGTTAGTGTTCACACTTGTGCAACTCAAGCTTGTCTTGTTTAACCAACTTAAGTTATACCTGTGTAAATATTAAAGTGTTGAGCACTATGGATTATATATGTTTTTACATCAATTTATCAGCCACATAATTAAAAGTCGATTGACGTGATAAGTCACGTCAAACTATCATTAAATGTTAATAATTAAGTAAATAAATAATTAATATTTATGAATATTAGGAATCAAATTTTATTTTTCAACATTGGATGATCAAAACAGAAATTTTTAAAAAGTTAAAGTGATTAAATGGATAATTTGTTTTTTTTTCTAATATATATATATGTAAAAATTTATTATCTTTCTACTTTTATGTTATAATTTAATTTTATTAAAAAAATATTTAAATACAACTATTAAGTGAAATACTCAAATGCTGCTATAAAATCTGGAGAATGAAATTACTTAACATAATTGATGGTTTCTGGTCTATGGCATTAATTAATAAAAGCAAATTAAACATGTCCATACTCCATACTCCATACTCCATATGCATAATATGTTTTACAAGTCAAGAGTGCTACTCCAAATCAAGCACATAACAAGTAAAGGGTTACATCACAATAACTTCATAATCCTTTTACATATGGTTCAAATGCTTATTTATTATTATTATTATATCAAAACACCATTTTTCCAGATTTGTTGTCCAACTGATCTCTACCTGCAAATGCATGTTACAAAAAGAATCATGAATTAGGAGTCCCATCTCTTAATTTTGCAGTGCAAGAGAGAAATAAGTGTTACCCAAGATGGAGGATCTTCTTGTCAGGATGAGGGTAGGCAGCTCCTCCCTCAATCATATTTGGGCTGAAGAAATTGCGAGAAGCTAATGCTTGGATGGCATTTAGCTCTGGTCCAGTTACCATGTTAGCTTGCTGTAGCCTCTCAATTTCTGCAATCTAACATTTCAAATAAATGCATAAATATATATGGATTCTATCTCTAATCAGCAACACATTTTGACTTCACTGTGTTATATTAGTACTCAAAGGTGGATTTAAAATTTTACTTGGAAGGTGATTACAGAGTAATTATATAAGATCATGAATCTATATATCTCAATTTTTATCTATATAATGATTAAAAGAATTTAAAATTAAAAAATTAAAAAATAACGGCCGCCACCATCTTAGCTTCACCACTGCTAATACTGTGTTATCATATTACCTCAATTCCTCCAAATATTTAGTGTATGTTGTCACCTCTTAAATTGTAGTATAAACTTTTACATTGAGGACACAATTCATTTCCCTCCCCTTTTAATCGAAAAATTAAAATAGAGAGCAAAGAAATTAATAGAAAAATAATTGTAATATGTTAATAATAAATTATTATTTATTAATAAAATTTTGATAAAATTATGAAAAAAAGAAATTGAAACGAGAGAAACGAAAATAGAGAAAGAATAAAACAAAATAAAAATAAAATTCTTGTTAATATTTAATTCCAAATCTTAATATTTTAATAATCAATAATTCAATAATAACACATAGTATAAAGAATGACGTTCAAAAACTCCAAAAAGTTTATTAAATTAAACAAATGACAATTTTGCCATTTTATTTATCACTTATTTTTTATTATTTCCAACTTATTTTGTTAATAAAAAATTAAAATACTATGAAACAAACTATATAATAATTATTCTATATATGTTCACTTTATTCTAGTTTTATATGATAACTATTCCATTTTCCTTCTATCCCATTCCACAAACGTTGGAAAAGAATTACCAACAGAATTTTCCGGTGCACCATTTCCCACGAGAAATTCCGTTGGAAAGGAATTTTCAACGAAAAATTCTGTTGAAAATGTCGAATGAAAAATTCCGTTGAAAAATCAATTTCAACGAAATTTCCGTTGGAAATTTGTAACGAAATTCCATTGGAAATTCATTTTCAACGAAAATTTATGACTGACATTGGACTGTTTACATAGTTTCCAACAGAATTTTCCAACAGAATTTTTCGTTAAAAATTTTTGACGGATTTCCAACGAAAAGTATTACCAATGGGGCTTTTACAGACGGATTTTTCTAACGAAAATTTCCATTGAAAATACGTATTTTCAATAGATTGTCAACTTGTTCCGACCGAAAATTCCGTCAAAAAAAGCTAATTTTTTTGTAGTGAACTAAACATGCTATAATTCCTTTCACTAGATGTAATTAGGGAACTGTAAATCATTGTGTTAGTAATTATCTATACATCTACATCAATAAGCTTTGGCTGTGGTAGAGTGCAAAAAGTTTCATGTTTTCATAATATATATATATATACACACGCGCATATGTAATTATGTATAATTAAAGATGTTTATGAGTCAAATCTTGGGCCAACATTTTTAGAAGCCAAGTCCAAGTCCCAGATTCACTTGTTTACATGATTTCTTTATTATTCAAATGAAAAAAATTATTAATATATTTTAATAATTTTATTCTACAATTAAAATTAAATGAAATAAATTTTTTATTAATATAATAACCTTTTTGGGCTAGGCCCATCTCTAACCTCCATTATTTATATTTAAGTCAAAATCCAGCTCACATTGGGTTGGAGCCTATGGGCCAAGGTTGGTAATTCAATCCTAAGGAGTTGCAAAACAATGTATTATTACACACATTCATGGTATCCATGCAAAGCAATTCTTGCATAAGTGTAGATGCAGGGTGTCTCACGTGTAAGACACCTGGGAAGGAAACATAAGGCAGCTGTGTTGTATTGAATCCAGGAATTATGGCGTGCATGGGAAATTAACAGAATACGAAACTCTGCTAAACAGTTTTTAGAGAGAGTATATATGCTGTTTTTGTTGAGTGATGAGCTTTCATTCTGTTAGATTTGACTCGACACTTATGTAATCTTCATTGAAAAACATATCTTTCAAAAAAATGAATGTGTTGGGATACAGCACGGTGTAAAATTACCTTGGTTCGGAGACAAACGCTTTCATTTTCCAACTCGATTTCCTAACAAGGTAGCAAAGGATACAGAGTGAGTCATAACAAATGTCATAGAATATAGAATAGGACTAAGCAAAGCTAGGAAAGTCATAAGAAATTTGGGATTCACCCTTTTCTGCAAATACTCTATTTCAGCTAGCAGCATTTCGTGCTGTTGAAGCAAAAAGAAACAGAAAAGAAGAGTTACTTATATAAGATAATAAGAAAAACACAGTATAGACGCTAAATATGAGAGTTAGTCATAGAAGCATGTCATGAACAAGTTTTGATGTATCTACACATAATCTATGGATCATAATTCTAGCTGAATGCAACCCATGTACACCATTTTGAATGCAACAAATGAGTTCTATTAGATGCTGAATCTCTAGTACAGATATAATTGTAGGTTTATGTGAATAATATTGATAATGAAGTACATATCATGATAAACAGTACGTAAGTTTTCACAGCAATGATTGATTGGTTTGATACATTGAAACTGTGGTATTTCCTTAAATTTTTGTTGTGATGTTTTACCTTCTTTGACCTGATCCTAGTAATGCCTCGTTCAAGCCTATTCTCTAGCTGCTTTAACTCCTTCACAGTTAAGGAACTCAAGGAATCTCCCATTAGGTGCCTTCAGATTGACAAGGATAGAAAGGTATAAGCAACATTGAATCAACATAAACGATTCCTTTCCTTCAATCACCAAACTTGCTTTCCTCATAATTTAATCTGTCCTTTTCAACTTATATAAGAAAGTTGATTAAATATACGTGCGATCCATGCGTATCCGAAAATAAATCTATCTCCTTTTTTTTCTTTGTTCATATGATTATTATCATTCAAGGATATTACCTGTTAGAATTCTGAAGCATTTGAATCTGCTGTCTCAACTTGGCTGATTCTTGTTGATAATACTACACCCAGTTGATAATTTAAAATAGCAAGAAAAAGTAAGATTCTGTCATGGAGCAAATTTGTAGAAATGGTGATTCTTGTCATGCATATTCATGCAATAATATGAGGTCTATTATTCATATATATATACATAGTTAATAAAAAAAATATGGTCAGAAAAGATCCTCATGCCCCTCATAGATTTATAGATACAAGATGATTTACTAAGAGGTTAATTACTTCGCGAATGCACTTGTAAAAATGGAAATAGGCCCACTTAATATGTTCAATGCGTGTTGGTGATTCGATATGTGCAACAAGAACAGACATAGATGCATACACATTCAGGATGAGTGTATATTATTGTTTGGATTCAAGCTGCAGATTGTTGGTGTCTTTAGGTGATCATTTGAGGCATGTTGTTTACATGTTTTTTGTGGCTTTATGTGCAATGGAGTTAATGTATATCTTATGTGGTCAAAGGCTTTTTTCTATATTAGGTGTTTTCTTTTTCAGTTCATTTTTTCAAGTGTGCCACTGTGTAAGCTTTTCCTATTAAAAAAAAATGACTGTTTGACTACAAGGAAAAACACATGTACTCCCTTGTAGAGCTACTCTACTCTTTGAAGTAAGAACTTAATTAATTAGAAGCATAACCATGCTACATATTGTTGTTATTAACAACATATTTAAGGCAAAGGAACTTGAAATGTATGCATATTTTGGACCAAACATGTATAATGTTGAACTTGTTTTAACCACTATACCCTGACAAAAAACAAAGAATCACTCCACATTATACTTTATTTTCCTTTCTTTATATAAAAATGTCAATTTCAGAAAAAGTTAAAAGTGACTTACTTAAATATTTTTATAAAAATTTAATATTAATAATTTATTTTTTGTAAGGGATTAACAATTTATTCTTTAATTTAATAGTTCTAATAGTTTTTTTAATTTAAACCATCTCAAAATAAATAATCTAACCGAACTAAATCATCATTAAATAATAGACACTTAGATGGAGATACCTAATTGGTTACTTTTAGATCAAAGTTAAGTTAGTGTGTTTAGCTTTAATTCACACTATAGCAAAAAATTTGCTCAAATTATGTAATTAATTTTGTGTTCTATAAAAATGTAAAGTTAATCTTTGTATAAATTAAGTCATTATACTTTTTCAATTTATTAATTTAAATCTAAATCCTAACATGATTAACTTTTTACCGTTAAATATGCTGACGTGGATTTTTGACTAAGCTAAAATAACATTGATTGAGATAATGTGACATTTTTTTGTTGATATGATGTTGATTATGTGCTGACTTGATATTTATTATATTGACGTGACATTGATTGGATTGAAAATAATTTATGCCGACATGGTGCTTGCTGACATGGTGAGAATTGCTGATGTGGCAAGATTAATTATTGATGTGCGAGGTAGGGTTTTGTCCATTGTAGCTGTTTGCATTTCTCCCCACATCAGCAAGTGCCATGTTACCATAGTTTCATAAATTATTGTCGATCCAATCAATGCCATGTCAACATAATAAATGATAAGTCATCACTTAATCAACATCAAATCAGCCAAAAAATACCACATCATCTCAATAAATGTCATGTTAATTTGGTCAAAAGGCTATGCCAACATACTTAGCGGTGAAAATTTAATGGTGTCAGAATTTGGACTAAAATTAACAAATTGAAAAGCTACATAGACTTAATTTACACATTATTATATAAAGATTAAATACACATATTTTATAGAGTATAGGGAGTAGTTATATAATTTAACCTAAAAATTTAAGTTAGAATACTAAATAAATACTTGCATAAAATTAAAATTATCTAATTTAGTACACTTAATTTTTTTCATAATTTTAACAATTAGATTAAGGTTATTATTGTATAGACTAATAAAGGAGTTTTTAAAGATCATAATATTTTAATTTAATAATTAAATAATTTATTAACTTTTAAAAATACATCTTAATATGATACATGTTAATTCTTTAACCCGCTTATAGAGTTTAAAAACTTTACTACTAATTTATAATTTTTCTTTCATTAAATATTATAAAAAAATAATTCGAACATATAAAATTACACGCGCCACAATACACATGTCCAAAACCTAGTAATCATTGAAGGAGATATCAATCAAATTATTCAAGTTTAGACTGAAAATCTCATATTCACTATAAAACTGGAAAGGATTACCACCAAAGTATGTGCCTTGGCTTTGAGATACTACTGTCTCCTTTTCCTCTCAATAATAAAGAAAGCTTGAAAATATTTACCTGAGCATTGATTTCAGTAACCGAGTTTGTGTTTGAACTATCTGAACATGCCTTCTTGTACCTCTCTATTGTTGATCTTATGCTGCATCCAAGAATATAAGCATAAATAAGCATGTAATTAAACAAATAGAACATACACACATTGTGCTTTTTCTTTCCTATTAAAGCTTAAATGCATATACTTATTATATTCTCCGCTGTTTGAGTTAAGAGTGTCGCAATTATACGAATCAGTTGAAGTCTAAGTTGTTTCGATTTTTGGATCACTATATCTAAATCGAGTTATAAGAGATTTTGGACATTGATTTTTGGGTCAACTAGGACTATAATTCATGCAGATTGAATCAAATTGTTTTGGTGATTCAATATATATATATATATATATATATATATATATATATATATCTCAGCCAAGAAAATGATATTTATAGATAAATTGAATGTACAAAAGAGAGGGAACAAGAACAACCGCTCAAAGCAAAAAACATAAATTAAAAGGAGCAACATGACAGCTTGGCTGGAAGCAAGAAGAACACTTCATCATAGTTCAATCTATATGGCAATGGACTAGTTTTGTTATTGATCTCACTGCAACTAGATTCGTTCTGTTATTGCTTTTTATACACAAGTGAAGTAAAGAAGGGGATTCATATCTCTTCTTATACTGTCCTGTACCACTACTTTTCTTTAATGAAAACACTCTTATGCTTTAAGAAAAATATGACAATGAAATAAATGTTTCAGCATATATGAGTGTACGTGTACATATACGTATCTTTTAAAGTAAAAAAAAAATGCATAATTCGATCCATATTCAATTCTTTGTATTACTCTGGAAAACAAAAGGTAAAGGAAATGGGCAAAGAAAGGAAGGGACAGCATATGGAAAGAGGTCATGGATACCTATTTATGGAGGGTACATGCTCATGAAAATAATGAAATTTAATAATAGGTTTAGGTTATTTACTTCTTTTAGCTTGTGTTGCTACATTGATATAATTTGTTACCTTTTACTCTTTCAATCAAAAAGAACTCTAAAGAAAAGAAACCCTATAGTCAAAAACCAAGTACAAACCAGCGTTGCTTTATGATGTTAGGAGTGGGAAATAAAGGAAAGGCTAAGCAGAGAACGAAGGACAGTTGCAATCCCTTTTATAGTGAAAATCCAAAGATAAGGCTAAGAAGGATCTAGATCGCTTCCCATGAGAGAAAAGGATAGAAAATCTTCAAAGCCATAAAAAGGAAGGAAGTATGGGGAAGAAGGAAGAGAAGTATGGGGAAAAGTATGGTGATCAGCTATGCAAATGCTAAAAATGGAAAAGAAACTGATTCAAAAGTTTCATAGAAAATAATAATTTATTGCATGGACTTGGACTCGTTAAAAGCAAAGAAGAAAGAAAGTCGCTATGGTTTAATGTCAAAAGTTCGGTTTGGTACAGGCCAATAAAGGTTCGTCCACAATCTCACAGATACTCATGTGGATGGATGGAATCAAATGAATAATCAAAGAAGAAATTGAAGAATAAGAATATATTGTGGGAGATGAGAATGTTACTAAGCCCACAAAGAAAATAATGGGTGGAGGCCTCAGTGCTCACTAATGATGTGACATGAAAGTTAATGTGAATTGAACTAAAGGCATTTTTCTTGCTAGTTATTGACGTGGGACAGAATATATTGTGTTGCATTTTTCTTGAACTAAATCAATTATAGACTCGTTGTAACATACCGTCATCATTCAATTCATATATTGGAAAAGAAAACTCTCGTACACTATATAATACCCCCATGGTCTACAATAGAATTGATCCTGTACTAGCAAACCAACACTTTTGGATTTTATCTTTGTTGTTTCTTTGATAATTTTCATAATAAACTAGTCAAAGGTTTGAGTTTGGTAGATCAAGTTTCAGTAAAGATGTCTAAATTTATTAGTTTTATGAATTTCTCAATTAAAAAAGTTGATGGAAAGATTAGTTTCACATAATGACAAAAAAAGACGAAAGATCTTGTGTAAAAAGGTTTAATGTGCCTTTTGCTAAGGAAGGAGAAAGGGCAACAAAATGGGCAAAGTCAGAGGCAAGGCATGGTAGCGCTATTCAACTTTACTTCAAAAATAAACTTGTTTAACCATGTTATTGATGAGGAATCTACTCTAAATTTGTGGACAACATTGGAGAAGTTTATTTGATGAAAATTCTTTCCATCAAGTTGAAGCTTAGGTGAAAGTTGTATTGCTTGAAGATGAAGGAGAATGAAGACTTCATAAAGCATACACACGAGTTTGATGAATCATTGATCGGTTAAAAAAGGTTGACATGAAGATGGAGCAAGAGGAAAGCATTGTTGTTTCTCATATCCCTTCGAGACTCCTATGAGGTAGTTATGGAATCTTTAGTGCTTGAAAAGGATACAATAACCTTAAAACAAGCATAAACAACATTAATGTCTTTTGAAACTCAAAAGAAAAGTAAGGAAGGGGGTAGTAATTTAGTTAACTTTACATTGGTGGCTAAGGTTCAAAAGAGCAAATCAACTACTAAGGGATCCAAGGGTGAAAAGTCTAGATCTGACAATGTATTGTACTTTTGACGTAAAAGGTATGAATATATTCAGAGAGATTGTTCTACAAAAGAAGATAAGAGTAATGGGAACAAAGGCAAATGCGTTTTCATTTAACAACAATGACGATTGCGATCCTATTTTTGCAATCTCAAAAGGTATGGATGCTGATTCAAGTGATAGTTTGTATTTAGATTATACTTGTGTCACGCACATATGCTTCCAAAAATGTTATTTATTTTGATTTCCTTCAAGAAGAGCTTAACAGAATTTGACTTTGGTCGATAAGTCAATTGTGAAAGTCACGAGTCTTGGAGTTGTAAGGATCAAAATGTTTGATGGTGTTGCGTGTTTTCTGAGTGATGTGACCTATATCCTAAAGATATGTAGAATCTAATAACATTGAACCTATTAGACTCTAAACGGTATGGATATTTTTCTAGTGGTGGTGTTATAAAAGTCACACAATGCGAGATGGCTTTAATGAGAGGGAATTTGCATAATGGTTTGTATTATCTAAAAGATGAAAACTCAAAGGGATGGGAACACGCATAGGGGATATTAGCTACTAAAGTGAGATTTCATTTACTGAGGAGGTGATGAAGGTTTCCATGGTATAGACGATTGTGAAAGAATGAATGCAATTGGTGGAAGAAGTTTAAGGAGTTTGAATTCAAGTCAAAGGTGGAAATTAATTTGAATTTTGGATGGACTAAAATTCAAAATGTTATTCATCTAGGATTCTAGTTTGTGCACAATATGAGTAGTTGTATATTTTAAATTTTTTGTTTTAAGTTGAGTCTTAATCTTATTTTATTTTGAATTTTTGTATTATAAATATAGGTTTGTAGGCTTTAGAAGATAAGTAGGGTTTTTAAAAGTTTTAGAGAGCAAACACCTTGGAACTCTATCTTTGCTCTAGGTGGAGCTAGTGTGAGTGTGAGTGAAGGTTCTAGTAAGCTTATTGAAAGAGATTGTACAAATGGTCTTTGAGTTGATTTGGGAAATCATTGAGAGATTTTATTGTATTTTAATTTTTTTAATAGTAAAAGAATTATTTCACTATGAATGTAGGAAAGATATTGAACCACATAAAATTTCTTCTGTTTTCTTTTCAAAAGAAAAAAATTCTTCTATTTTTCTGTTTACTTGATTTTTCAAGATTTTGTATTTGTTATTTCTTGGGTAATTTTCATAAGACATGCACAACTTTTTCTTTATAGAGAAAAAAATGCAACTATATATCATTCATAATATTTGAGTAATATTTCAATTTTATCCGTAATTTATAAAACTCAAATTTGAATTTTTGATATTTTAAAGTATTTTATATACATCCATTCAGTCATCCACTACTCAAATCCCATTACAAAAAAGGAACTAGGTTTTTTTATGGACTTTTTGTTGGTATATGTTCTTAATCCAATTAGATTAGTCAATGAATATATATTGTCATGTAATGCATACTTAATTGCATAACTATATGTGATAGAGGTTTTTTTTTATATTAATGTAATAATAAGGAGTTATTAAATATTAATTGAATGAAGCCTATGGAACATAAAGACCTTGCAAGGGGATTGTAAAACGGTTACAATTATGAGATCATTATGTATCAAAGCCATATTTCTAAAATTATTTCTAGTCATTGTATTGTCAAGATAAGACATTAACAATGCTCAAAGGCTAGTACATGTTATGCCTCTTTACTAGGAAAGTAAACAATTGATCTCATAAATTGAAGTATATGAGATACTTGAGGATAATATGTAGGTGCTTGTTAAAGAATAAATTCACTGAACATAGCCTACTATGAGAACTCCATTTGGTATTTTACTCAACTATCTATGAAATACGTTCTCATGTGATAGTCGTGCAACTAGTCCCTACACTTGAAACACTAGGTTATCTTGTATGGGGAATGACATACTTTGATTTTACTCCTATACATCTAGAGGTGACTAGATGCCTAAACAGGGTGTTTTTAAATATGGTATGAAGCATATGAAGATGGATGAGTGGTCAAGAGAGAATTCATCATCACAAGTGATATGAGGAGATGCATCTCACTTGTTCTCAATTCTAGGTTAACTTGTATAAAGTCTTTGGCCAAAGCATGATGAATTTGAGGAAAGTTAGTTTCTTAAATTCAAAAGATTAATCATGAATTATGAGAACTAATATAGAATATCATAAGTAGATACTGAGCTATGCTTTATGAGATATTCAAGATGTTGATGAAAGGATTGTATTGTACTGAGAAGCTTATCACTAAAGGGTTTTGTCAAATTTTTTAATTGATTCTCTAACATTTGGGTTGTCATGATGTATTGTTAAATGCCGTTCATGATCTATAAATACAAATCAATTATTAAATTGATATTTGATTATAATTTATATTTATTACCAACATGTTAGAAACCTAATATTTCACACATATTAAGTGACATAATTGAGATTAAATAAAGATAATGAATTAGGTTGGACTTAATTGAAATAGATCAAAATAAAGTGAAAAAAGTAATTACGTTCACAATGACTTAATTGAATAAAAATACAAATGTTTGTATCTAGGGTTGCAATTTAGTTTAGCTATATATATACGTTATGTTAGCCAACTAAAACTCTGAGCCTTCAGCTACTTCTTAACTGTTTCATAAAAAAAATAATTTTTTTGTCTGATAGAAATAAGATTCGATAAGAAATTTTGGTGTTTTTGTTTTAAAAACAAAACTTGCTAGCATAGGTAAAATCCCACTTTTGAAAAGATCTTGTTTGGTCCTTGTATGGATTGCTGCTAGAGGCCAAACACTTGAATGACTAAAGATTTGACAAATCTTCAAAATGAAAAAGTAAAGATTTTGACCGCAGGATTTCATACATTCTTATTCTCTTTTAGGATTACTTGCTTCATCACAAGTGTTTTTGGATTTAATTAGCTCTTGATTATGATATTTAGAGCAAGGTACGTAATACTTAAATTTATGAGTGTTCATTATTAATATGAAAATTGCATGAAAAATACAAACATAATACTTAAATTTCTTTTTTGAAAATTGCCTCTCTAAGAATTTTAATACCATTCCATCATAAATCTGTAAATAATGAATAGTATTGTCGATGGAATTTTTCCGACAAAAAAAATTTCGTCAAAAAATCCTCTTTTTGTCTATTGTCCTAAAAAAAAAAGTTAAATAGGCTTACATGTTTTTGCCACATAGATATTTACATGATTTTAAAGTGTTAGATTTCATCTGATTTTATCACTGATTGAGAATGTAGATGGATTTTGAATACTTTTAAAAGATTGCAAGTCTAAAAATTGAACTTTATAATAACATATGTAAATAAAATATTAGCACAAAATCATAGATAATTGATACAATTTACTCCTTATATAATCTCTTTTTTTTATATACAAATTTTCATGTTAAGAATAGATTTTAATTCAACAAAAAAATTGTTTCAATGTAAATAAATCTTAAAACTATTTTCTTATCTATTTCTAAATAGTATTAAACAAGTAATTAAACAAGAACATATCAATCTTTTTTTGTTCTAAAAAGTGTATCTCCAAAGCAAATTATATTCTAAAATGCCAATGAATTCATAATGGCTTCGTTATGAATGGAAAAGTTAGCAGATGATGGACCCTCTTTCTCACCAATGGTGGCATGGTATGTTGGTACAAAAATTTTACATTAGATATCTACAATGCTTGCATTTCAAAGGTCTAATCTATTTATTTTTGGTCATATAACACATCCGATTGTGAATTTTTATGGAATGGTATTTAGTAATTATCCTTACTTTTTCTTCATTTTTTTTACTAGGTGAAATTTAATTAGGTGATGTTCATTGTGTAGGTTTCTTATTTAAATTCTCCATTGATTGACTATTTCCATGCTTACAATGATTCATTTACTAGTGAAAAGTTGGAGTAATTAAAGGTTTAAAATGGGGATTAACAAATCTTAATATGTTGCCTGATTTAATTGAAGAATCCAAGCAACTCCACACCTAACCTCTACTTACCTCCTACTATACCCTTTACAATGCAACATTACTTGGAATAAATTATGAATTAATTATATAGTGGGTTCAGGCAAGATTTTTATGGTAATATCCTAGAATATTTTTGGGAAATGTTAAAGGCATTGGATTTGAACTAAATAATGGGAGAAAGCACTTTCTTGTTTCATAAACCTCGCTTTCCTGAAACCGAAGATCTCTTTGTTGAAGTTTCAAGTTCTATATGTTAGATATCACATTAGGTATACGGTAATATCATGAATTAACTAACTAAAATGCATTACAACTTGATTAGAATTGGTAGTAGTAAATTAATAATTTCATGTCTTGTAATGCTGACGTGACATATCGGCATACCTTCCTAATCACCCTATTTATACTTCCTTTGAACCTTTCAGCCTCTAAGAGTCAGTTAATTTAGTTAATTTGCCAAACCACCAAGCAAAACACATGCTTTGAATTAGAAAAAGACATATTTTAATTATCATGATTTATAAGATTAGGCAATGAAAATGATAGAACCGGTTGACTATCTCAGAAGAAGAAATAGCCTCAATATTCTTGAACGGTTCAACATTGTCCAGGCCAGTTTTGAAAACACTGATCTAACCAACTACCACAGCACATGCATATATACCATCGAATGAGACCAAACTCATTCATTGGAGGACCTTTACTTACTTCTATATTGGAAGTAGCCCTTTGTAACATGAATGTGCATACAAGCATAAATGCTAGAGATATGAAACTAATCCATCTACTAAAGTCATAAAACCAAACTATATATTGGTAATAATTAATATCATACATACATATTATTTATTGGTGTTTTTGCAGTGTTGACTAGTGTAGGTTGGTAATGCTGCTTTAAGTCTAAAGCATGATGAACATGGTTATAGACTTGACATCACATTCGATTAATCTCATTTCAATCAATATATAAAACTTTACCTTTCAAAAATAAAAAAATTGTTTATTGGCGTATATGTATTTTGAAGCAACATGAAGTAATCCTGCAAATGCATAACAAGATGTTGAAAAAGTCTTACTCTTTTCTTTCAAATTGAGTCTTTGACATTCAAAATAAGAAAGAAATTTGACCAATTTAAGATTTCTTATCTTATTTAGTTCTTTCTATTTTTTTTAATATATATCGTTTCAAAGCCAAAAGATTAAAAAAATCCTTCAACAATTAAAGTATAAATTTTTTAATATTTTAATAAAATATAAATTTTATAATGTTTCAAAATGATTTCTTTGGTAATGAGAAGAATATTTTATTTTTAATTCTGAAAATAATTAAAAATTAAAATTTTTTTATTAAAAAAGAGAAATTCAAACTCTACTTTTTAAGTAAGAGATCATACACTATCTAATGAGTCAAATACTCGAATGTTAATTAAAATTATGTTGACCTTTGTCCAATGAATAGAATTTTTGGTCCTATCACTTTCAGCCATACTGAAGTGCTAGTAATCTCTTTGCCATACTAGGAAATATAGCTTCTGACTCTCTCCAAGGTAGCAAACAGTCACAGGCCCTTAACTTAAGATGTGGCTGACTTCCATTCTGTGCTCCCTTTCTGTTTTCAGCTCAGGAAAATAACACATAAAATACATTGTCTCCTTCAATTATTTTGTATGGAAAATGTTGAAACCATTATTACCATTTGATTAAAGGGAAATGACATTGAAAACCCACAAGCAAGAGATCAAATGAGCAAGACCACATATAGCATGATGTGGGAAAGAGAAGAGAAGAGAAGAGATTAATTACTTGTTGTTTGAGTACTCGTAGAGGCGGCCACGGCTGGAGAAGACAATGAGAGCTACTTCTGCATCGCAAAGGACTGACAGTTCATAAGCTTTCTTGAGCAGCCCATTCCTGCGCTTGCAAAAGGTAACCTGACGGTTGGTGGTGTTCTCTATCCTCTTGATCTCGATCTTTCCTCTCCCCATCTTCACAGATCACTTCCTACAAAACCCTGCAACCAATACCCCTGCCCGCTTAGCGTTTGTCTCATACACAAGGTTTTCTTTTCCTTGGTTTGGAAAAGATGAGATGTATGAGTTCTGTAAACAAGGTGTTGAAAATTAAGCCAAGAGAAAAAGAAGTGAGAGGAGAAGCAGATCCGGAATAATGAATTGTTTCTGACGTATGTACAAGTAATAAAGGCTACAAAACTACTGAGAAAAAACAACTAGTAGGAAGAAGAGCATGGAGAAAAAGTTACCCATACCCTATCTTCCCAGGAACTTTCAAAGTAAAGAATATCTATGGCTGGTAACATGAACCAAGATTTTTGGGTCTTATTTCATAGTTACAAACACCCCCCACCCCGCTCTCTCTCGTTTTCCAGTGTGGGTGTGCGTGCACATATGGTAGACCTGAACTTGCTTTGAGCTCTTGTTCCCTCACAGACTCAACGTTATTTTTAGAGCATCCAAGAAAATTTATAGAGAAAAAGATATCAACTCCAAAGAAACTAAGTTAGAAGAGATTTGAAAGTATTTGTAAAGATTTCCGAAACCAAACCATGAAATATAGCCAAAAAGAAGTGTAGGTATGGTAAAAGTTGGCCATCAGGGCAAAGAAGAAAAAGCATCAGGAACGGAAACATGAATACCCACAGGTGTTGTTTGGCAAGGCAAGAATTTGCATGATTTTTGCTGAAAAAGGAAGGGAAAGAAATGGAAAAGGAGATCTTGTTCATGCAAAGGAAGTACAGAAGATTCCCTTTGCTCTGACAACAGATCTAAGAAGATATAACAAAACCAGTTAAGAAAAGAAACCATGCATTTAGGTAAATCCATATTGTTATAAAAAGCAAGTTGCATAACATATTTAACAAGATCTAACCGAGACCCAGTTGCGTTTTTCCTTTCTATTTTTCTTCGAAAACAGATGGGAAAAAGCCCACACACAGACCTGAGCTTTGGCCACACTTCCGGCCACTTCAGCTTTCGGAAAATTCCGAATCTCAAAGGAGGCAAAGTGTTTCGCCTTTTTTTTTCCACACTTGCTCTCTGGAAACGGCTGATAGCCCTTTTCTTTCTTTGTCAATATAAAGTAGAGGGAGTTAAAGCTAAAGATAATTATAAAGAGAGAGTGAGAGAGAGATGGGGATGGGGGAGTCTCAGTCTCTCTGAGCTGGAAAAAGACATTGGAATTGTAATTTGCCGAAAGGGCAGAGAGGACGTTGTAGTTTTAGCTAAATGAAAGAGCTTTGCAGGTGCAAATTCACACCATTTTTGGCAATGGCGTTTCCATTTTTGTCATACTTATTTAAAGCCCCTGAACTGACTAACGTGCCCTCCACCAATCTTTCTGGCTACTCTCTCCATTTAATGGGCGGTTTGAGAATGAGATTGATCCCTCTCTCTCTCTCTCTCTTCCAATTTCCATCGAATTAGGGTTTGGTCTTGGGTTCCATCCACGTATTCCAGCACTAGCTACCTAGCGTATAATCCAAATGACATAGCATAAAATGAGAATTGTGTCATTTGTTCTCGTGTCCAAATTGCAATGTGCCTGGATCTCTAATAGAGGTGGCAATCCTTCAAGTTCGAGTTAAGATGCTCTCCATTCATATTATTTTAGATTCAAGTCATTTTGATATACGTAATCTTAAGTTCAAATAATTTCGAACTCAAGTTGTTTCAAGTTCAAGCGAATTTGGACAAGTTTGGATAATCTTAAGTTTGGTTTACTTACGTACGATTTGGGTTTGGTTCACCTGAGATTTGACTTGTCCTAACCTTGTATTTGTTTTGAGTTCATTATTTCAGAGTTTGAATCCTTGACTACTTCTAATGAGTTCAGATTGGATTAAGTTTGATTTTGAGTTAATTTGTATGAATTTTCGAGTTCGGTCAACATTTTGCCTCCTTTAGTTTCTAAGAAGAGTTTTTATTATATATATATATATATATATATATGACTAATTAACTTGAATTTAAAGTCGGTTATAGATTTTCTTCTGAATAATGATTTCAATTTTTTATCCCTTTATATCGTGACATGAAGCTTTTTCTGTTATTAAGTTCAAGGTAAATCATTTTTTTTATCTTGAAATCATCACAACATACAAATAAATTACTTGTTTTTAGTTTTTATTGTAAGCTTTGTGTTTTGGTTTTCCGTAACCTTTGCAACTGATAAGCTATGGAACCATTTAATTTAAGAATGGAATTTTATTTTTTTAAAAGAAACAAAAGAAATAACGCTACAATCTAATCATTTTTGAGAAGCACACCCCCATAACATCATTCATCAATAGGTCCCAAGCTCGTGTAGGAAGAGAATAAAAACAAATAGATTCCTCATGCAAAGCAAAACCTTTATTGGTCATATATAAAATCTGCCAAGGCAGTACTCTACCAACTTCCCATTGAGGATAAGATAAGATAAATTGAGATTTATATCACTAGTTCTCATCTCCAAATTAATTACAACATGCTTGGGTTTCAAAGAAGTTGTTTTTTCCTTTTTAGCATAGGAAGAAGTAGTACACATTATAGATTTTCTTCTGATTAGTGATTTTATGTTTCTTCCCCTTTATGTCTAGACATTAAGGATCCATCTGATTACTCATTAAAAATTGTCAATGCATTTGATAGCCTCAGGTTTTCATTGTGCTCCATGTGAGAATTTTCTTCTTATCAGTCAAATGGGCTTGTCTTGTAGAAGTAGCCTGCAGGGCTTTGCATGATAAAACGAAGAGTACCCAAAATGTAAAATTGTAAAACGCCTTTGCCTCTAGGGTGCTCTGAGAGCCCAGTTTCGTTCGGCTTGCAAGTAAGGGTGTAGAACCAAGTCCACCACTTCGATAATTGCTGGTTAGGATAGGAAGGACGTAATTTCCATACCCTCTTTATTTCTTCCGTTCCCATTCTCATACTGCAAGCCCTTGCTGACTTTATAGAGAAAAACGGGATTGTCAGAGAAAGGAAATCGACGTGGTTGGAAAGTTTGGTGGAACTCTTCATTGAAACGAAGAACAATCTCCTTTAACATGCAGCAAAGAACTATAGTCTGGCCTTAGAATGATTTCATTCTGTTTTTTTATTCCGATATTACTTTTTCTAGGAAAAATTCCTCATGAATTTGCGAATCAACGAAACTACCCAAGTCAGAAATCACAAAAAATTTCTCTTTATGCCATAAAAGCAAGCTTGGTCGGTTAGAGATTGTTGTGCTCATAATGCTTTTTAACGAGTTCTCATAAAATCATGGAGGCGGGTGAGAATCTTAATTACGTGCCCGGAGTTATATTTTATCTTAGCTCAATGTCTACCAAGCAATGTTATCATAAAGCTACAATCAACCATTGATTCCTTTCCTTATGTGAATCATACCAAAACATAGTTAGCAAGGTGGATCTAGGAATTTTTTGAGTGGTGTCATGATATTTAGATTTTTTTTTTTCTTAATCTAGAATTTATTGCGAGAGTAATTAAATCAAATTTAAGACGACTTTACTTAGACTAATATTGTTGAGTATCATCATTAATAGAATTTTATTGTTGTTGTTGTTGTCCGAAATTTGAGACTTGTGAGATAATTTCTTTTCTTTTAAAATATCTTTACATGGCTTATTTATTTAAAATTATAAAACTTGTAAAAAATTACTATTCATTAATATAAATTAAAATATTAGAATTAAAATAAAATATGATTTTACATAGTAAATTATCAGGTTCAATAACTAACAATATGAAAATTTTCTATTCATTGATCAAAACTAAATATAAATATCCACAAACCAAATAAAGTTAAATACAAAAATTAAATTATCAAATAATATATCTACAAAATAAAAAAATAAAAACTCATAATTTTAAAATATTATTTGACATGTAATACTACTTTCTATTAGCTATATTATAATTATATATGAACCCAAATTATCAAACAAATCAAAAAAATATTTAGATATGAAGTATTTAAAAACTTAATTTGGGTTGAAAATTACTTACAATTGAAGCTAGATGAGCTGTTTTGAAAAAGTGAAAAACATAGTCAAGGACCAAAAAGGGGAATAACTTGAATTTTTTGACAGAAAGAGTAGTTTATGTTTTAATTTTTTTTAATAAAATCTTAAATTGTAGAAAAAAATTTTTATGTCTTTCCTTATAGTATTTAAATATTAATTTTTTATAAATTACTTTTCCTTGGAGTCTTTGGCCCCATTCTCTATAAAATTGTAAAAAAAATAATAAATTCAGTAATATATTAACTACCCTAAATTTTAAATAAATTGTATAAAAATTAAAATATTTTAAGAAGTGAGTGGTGTCACGTGACACCACTCATTTCCAACAAGGGTCCGCCCATGATGGCTAGCCAGGTGTACATTTTGAAATTAGTCAGATTATCATGAGTTAGGTTTTTGAAATGCATATTTCATATATAACAAAATATAAGATTACACAAATGCGAAATTGAGCCTACTGTCATAAGCTATTAGACTGTAGACTAGACCTGTCAAAATGGGCATATCCCATTGGGTCGACTTATTTTCTATTAAATATGAGGTGGGTTGGGTTAGAAAATTTAGGACCATATTAAATCAGGCTTAAATGGGCTAACCTACCAAATTAGTGAACTGAGGTGGGTTAAGGCGGGCTAGCCTTATAGGTCAGAAAAAATTAATTTTAATTAATTTAATAATTTTATATATTTAACTATGTAAAATTAATAATTTAGTTACCAATGGTATTGATTATCTTATATATTTCAATGTCTCTAATCTTTACTTGTCAAATTAAAAATTTTAATGTAGATTAAAACTTATTATTTTTTTTTCTTTTATGGTAATGAATATTAAATGATAAATTGATAATGATTCAGACCTTGAGATATCATTGCTGTCTAAAGAAGATTTAAATATTTTACTTGAGAATGAGGATTGAGGAGAATATAAATGAGTCTTGAAATTTTTATTATTTGATTATATACTTATATTTATGGGATAGTAGTTTGTGTTAAAGATTTAAACTTTATTATGTAATTTATTTGTTTTTTGTATTTGATGTAATTTGTTTATTTGTAATATGCTTTTATTATTCAATTTATGAATTAAATCACTAAAATAATTTTATTAATAGAAAATTTGTTAGGTAGAATTACAAAAATAAGTTTTTTTTTGAAAAAAATAAAAATAGACTAGCCCAACCCAGCCCATGGGCTAACAATGGGTGGGCTAGGTTGAGGTTTTGATGACCCATATAAAAAATGGGCTAACCCGGCCTAACCCATATTTTCTCAGCCCACAAGGACTTGGGCCCTGGCTGGGCCGGACCAAACCATATTGACTGCTCTATTATAGACTCATTGCAACATTACAATCTTCACTACACAAACAAGTTTGAGTTTTAAAACAAACTTGTCTATCCATTTTCTTTATTTATGCTTTATTGTACAAGTATCATTGAAATCAATGATCCTCTTTGCGCCAAATTGTTATGTTTGATAAACCACCTTTAATTTTTTTTTTCAAAAGAAACCCTTTTTATTAATCACTTAAGTTATCCATTTGAACTCTTATTGTTTTGTTATTATACTTTTTTTTAAAATAATACTTTCATGAATGCAAACCTATTACAAGCAGAAACCTTTTATTAAAGATATTCTCCGAGCCCTCTCATCGTACTAGTGGGACTCGGAGATATCTCTTCACTTAGAAAATTTTTCAAAGAGACTCGCCTTTCGCAAGATCCTTCAAGAAGTCCCATCATCGGGGCTAATGCTCGTATATAGATTATGTCTACATGCTCTGCCATTTAATTATACAATAATGATGTGCAATGTGCCTATGAAATTTAATATTTGTTTCTAAACCCTCTTATACCTTATTTGTTATTTCTTTAAGATTTCCTTTTTATTATTTCTCTTTATAGGCCTATATATTATGAATTATATTTTTTTTATATTATGTAGGTGTCTATCTACTTTACTATATAGATTTTCCTTTTACCCAAATTTTATATCCTTTAAGCAAGATATCTTATTTCATACTTATTATTAGTTATGTATATTTTTTTTATTCAACTTCTTCCACTCTTTTTTTTATTATCTATCCTATTCTTTTTAATAAACGCTATAAATCTATTTTTTTTATAACTAAATATTTACTTTTTATATTTTAAATTTATTCATTATTATGAATTTTCCATCATTGAATATTTTATTACTTTTTAGTTATTTATTTGTTATCATGTATATTATTATTTCTCACAATTCTATATTTATCTTTTGTTCTCTTACATTTATTATTATATTTGTTTTTTGTTGTTTATATCTTGACTAATTGAATATAT
>NW_018397287.1:42566-136317 GCF_002168275.2 Theobroma umbraticum
ATATATAATTTTTGTTTATTTAGAATTATAAACATCGAAATTTAAAATTAAGACCCTTCCATTATACTAATGGAGTCTTAATTTAAATCCCAAGCCTTGAAAAGTTCATTCGGAATCGTAACTTCTCACATTCAGAATGAACATCCCATCATTGATGCAACTTATATATTATTCCCATGATTAATATTGATGTACTTTGAGACTCAATTTTATATACTTTCTTAACTATTAATGTTGATCTTAATACACATTTTATTATAATTATTATATGACTTACCTTACCTTTTTTTAATATTTGACATCAAATGTCTACCTTTGTTTTTACCTACATCAAAGCTCTTTGTTACTAAATATTCCACCCTATTATTACATAAATGCATATTTTATTTCATTCTTAAATATATTTTCTATTCACTTTCTTTTGTAATATTCTCTTTTCTTTTTTTTTAATACTCATTCACTAAACCTATTCTTTATAATCTAATGCATATATACATATTTTTATATATTCCCTTATGTTTTTCATCTATCCAAGTCCGTGCTATTAACAACTCAATAATTTCCAACTTTTGCTTAATTTAATCTATAGTTTTTTTGCCAAACATCTATTTGCTTTATTCATTTATCTCCTTTTTTTACTTTTTTATTTTTTTTATCTATCTAGATCTATCATTATAAACACATTTTATTTAGACATTTATCTTTTGTTTTACATATATGTTTCACTTAACTAAGTTTATATATATATTTGAAAATATTCATGTAAGTTTAAGTTTTTTTTAAGCTGAACACTCTTTTTTAAAAATATTTTTATTTTTTTCCATTATTATTTTTTTTATATTTTTCTGTTTGTATTAATTTCCCAGCCATAAAATACCATCTAAAAATTTTAGAATATTATGCTGAAATAATTTAAATTCACTCTATATCATCAAATAATAAATTTTTTACCAAATAAAGCATGCTAAACCCAAACAACCCAAACCACAACTAATCCACAAAGGTTTTCCCTCTCTAGGCAAAGATTGGCCCAGGTTAAATGGCCTGCAGGAAGACACCCAAACTTGCAACACCGGCCCACCAAGCCTTAAACAAAATGCACTTGTCTAGTGCTTTGCACGACGACCTTTTCTCATTTTCAAACGGTGTCGTTTCACAGACCACCCTTTAGCCTCCTTCCAATTGCAAAATAATACCGTTTTATTGTCCCTAACCCTAGTATATGAGCTTTCTTTTCTCTCATTTCTCCCAATTTTCCTTCTTCTATTTCTCTCTCTACTCGATTTCCTTTCCCTTCTCTCTAAACTTCAACCTTAACCTTTCTTTTTTTTTCCCTCTCTTCTCCCTATCGACGATCAGAAGATTGAAAATGAAGCCCCCCTAAATCTCTCCGATTTGAAAACAACCAAAACGACAGGAGCTAAAACCCTAAACTACAACCATTCCTTTTTCCACTTCACACCATCACCACTATCACTCACAACTTTTTGTTTTTTTGGTTTTGTTTCTTTGGCTTTTTTTTTTTACTTCTTTTATTGTGGTTTCAGCTGTTAGATTTTCTAGGGTTTTTCGTTTCTCTCCTTTTCAAAAAAGAAAGAAAGGATTTTAAGGTTTTTTGTTTTCAATTGTCCCTCTTATTTAATTTTGGGGAAAAAGGCAGCTTTATAACTGCCCTTTGGTGCTTGGGTTGCAACCACCTGCGCCATCCCCAACATCAAAAGGTTTTTGCCAAACACGGATTTCTCATGTCTGGCAAGGCATAACGATGCCTGCAGGGTGTAAAATGCACTTTACCTTATAGTCCAACTGTACCTCTTTTTTTTTTTGTTTTTTTTTATTTTATTTATTTTTTCTCTTGATTTCTAGAATGTTCTAACGTTTATCTGGTTTGAATCTTGATTTTAACCCTGTTTTATTAAACCTAATTATATTTGCTAAGTTTTAATATGAAATTCTATCTTCTGTGGCTTTCAGGCTTGTTTTAGGGTCATAAACCCAAGTACTAAACCCAATTTCAAGTTATAAAATAAGACAATAAGATAAAGGTAAACAACAATAATAAAATAAAATAAAAATGAAAATCTATACAAATAAAATTGGTGTCTACAAACACCCCTTGTAGCAAAATCATCATTGAAGTATTCGTTTTGGTCTTCATTTGGAAAGTTTCTTTTGAATGGATTGAGACCAGAGGAGTACCTTGCTTGCCCACAATTGAGGGTTTTCTTAATGCTCTCGGGAACCATTTCAGAGGTTTAAAAAGCTTTTGGAGAGTTGGAATCAACCTAAACTATGAAAGAAATCAATTCGAGAGGTGAAGAATCGAGCTTGAAAACTGGAAGATCGATTTTCTTCAATTTGAAAGTTGAGTTAAGAGTTTTTAGTGTGATTTTCAAAAATGAATTGTGAAACCTTTTTTATAATGGATGGAAAATGAGGTTTTTCAATGAAAATGATGAATTTTTCAAAACCCATGTGAAGGTATTTGAGGAGAAAATGGATTTGGTAATGAAATTCAAAGGATTTAAAATTTTGTCCTAACACTTTAAAGCATTCTCTTATCAGTCAAGATCAATACTTTATGAACCAGGGGTCGATCCTTGGTGATTTCAAAAAAATGACCCTATGCATTGAGGATCGACCTTTAAATGATCTTTGTAAAAGCCATGTGTTTTGAACAATCAACTCGTGTTTCTGAAATTTTTTTTAAAACACTCTCGCCTAATAGGGATCGACCTTTAAATGGAAAAGGTCAATCCTTGTTAAGTAACTTGTGTCATTAGGCATGCTCTTAGCTTAAAGATAGACACTCCCATACCAGGGGGTCGATTCTTGCTACTTAGGGAATCTAATACGGGCCTTGTTTCAAGTAAGGATCAACCTTTTTACTTGGAAAGGTCGATCTTTACACCTCAATAGCCTAAAATTTCACAATTTTGGTTTTGAAAAACAAGTGCAAGGGTTCAAGAGTCAATTTTAAAAATGATTTAAAATTCAAGGCTTGTTTTAAAAGCATGTAAAAGCATATCCTTGAACTTGTGCAAATGAAATTTATGAAGGAATGAATGGAATTTGGAAGGCTTAAAATTGAATGGCTTATGTGTGTAAGATGTGTATGTTGTCGGTTTAATACACGCAAGTGCACGTGGCTATACAAATAATATAAAGGTAAGTTGAGTATTGTTTCTCATAGAGATTTACACCTATTCGTCCTAAGTATTAAAGCAAGGACTTTGGTGGTTTTATGGTATAGCTGGCCTTATTCGAAAAAACAATAAAAATTAAAAGAGTGAGTTTCACAAACTTAGTAAGCAAATATAAAGAAGTGGAACAAGCTAAACGGAGGAATATTTCAATGTCTAGTACATTCCAAGGTATGCATTTTCATTCATACACACATGTACTCATAAGACCAAAATCAAGCTTTCTCAACTCACATATTCATGATGTTCATATACATCAAATCATTAGATCAAATCATGTGTGTGATCCTTGAATAATTGGGGTTAAAACATCAAACCAAAACTTTCCAAAAATTCTTTTAAAGGATCTTATTTCTCAGAAATATAGTTCAGGTATCGACCCTTTGTAAGGTGGAATCGATCCTTAACACTTAAAACCCATTTCTTGGTGTTTTATCTTATAAGGATCAACCCTCGATTTCTCAAGGATTTATCCCCACAAGATAGAATCACTTCACTAAATGTTTTGTTTTCCAAGGATCAAACTTTGCCCTTTTTCAAGGATCAACTCCCCCAACATAAAATGCTAGGATAAATGCCCAAACTTTCAAAGATCAACCCTTTGAGTAAAGGGAGTCAATCATTTTTGACCAAAATGCATTTTTAACCTTTAAAAGCTTATGTTTTGACACTAAAGGGGAATTCATCTACCTTTATGCACAAACACTGAAAATTCAAAAGTAAAACATATAAAAAATGTAGTTAACTCAAAATTCTTAAATCATTTCTTACGAAAAAATCAAATATCAAAATCATGTGAAAACCTATCAAGGTTCCAAAACAAAGTATACCAAACCATAATCGTTTCAAAAACTTGGAGTTTATTTCTTAAGAAGCTCAAAACAAAATGAAACAAAGGTTTGTAACCTAAAAGATAGGCTATCCCTCACTACTTAAGGCCAAATTCACATAGTGCCTTAACTACTAACGGTATGATTTTAACAGAAGAAATGGGCATGTAGCTTAACATAAATTAGATCATGCGCAATCCTCCAGCACACATTGCTAGCATAATCATTCTTGCTAGATAGAGCTCAAATCATTGTACACAATTACTAGCATCCATTATTGCTAGCTACAGGACCTTAACTCAGGACACTCCGTTAAAACATTTTTAATAGAAAAAACAAAAATTAAGGGTGCACTCATTCACCTTAATGCTAAACAAATGGACATGTAACCCATACAATGTTGCTAACATAATTTCTTTCCAAAATATGCAAACCTTTGCTTAAGGTTGCCAACAGACATTTACAAAATCATACACAATCTTTTTAAATACACACTTGAGCACAAGTGAAAAAAATCAGAGTTAACCATCATGTGGCTTATATAACATTTAAGTTCAAACTCATTTTGAAGAGTTAAAAACAGTAAAAGTGCTTGTTCCCGATGCGCAAACTAATGTCATAGTACATATACTTATATTAAGATGTTTGAAACACATTTAAAAGTATCCACTCAATGTAGAATCAAACCGGACATGCTTATACTCAGCAAAATATGTTCAAAACTACGTATCTACTTAGTTGAAAGAGGCACTTTCTCTCTAGCCTTTAGTCCACCAAAATCTTTACTCAACCTAATATCCTTGAGCTTCAACAAAGCCTAATACTAGCAAAATCTGTCATTAATTCCACAATTTCTCTCAAATTCCTTAATTCAAAACTAGCCGCGTAAAACCTCAATTTCTTAAATTTTGTTCAATTCAACACCAACAATCCTTCAACTTCATATCCTCAACCTCAATAGCTTAAATTAACAAGTCCTTACCTTGGTAAGCTTACTGGAGGGAGAATCAACCAATCCTTAGCTTAAGTAGAAGGCGAATGAGTTGAAATTATAGAGAAAGAAAATTACAAATCAAACCAACCAAAAGTAACAGCCTAGGGAAAGCTAAATCTCACCTTAATTCCAAGTTTAAAGCTTCCAACTAGGCCAAATTGGAGGGAGGAATAAAGAAGAAAGAACCAAAGAGTATTTGGAAATGAAAGTAGAAAGAATGGTGTGAAAAGCAAAACGAAAACGAATAGGCTGATAGGCCAAAGTACATTTAAAACTCGAGAAGGGTCGATCCCTTTGGGGAAAAATGCAAAAATTGCATTTCCTCTTTATTTTCTTCCTCATTTATCCTTCGAACACCCCTTTTTCACTTATATTAGTCGACTTACGAGTGAATCCAAGTATATTAGATTTAGAATAATGTATTTTACTAGCTCACTAAAAAAAAAATTATTTTACCCATGCAAAACAAATCGAGGTTTTACAATTAAGGTCCACTTTAGAATGTTGGTGGAATCGCTCTCTATCGACAACTCATGAGTTCTCACCCATGTGGAGGTTGCAAAAAGTAGCGTTACTGCTCTGATCGTTAGCAATTTATCCATACTCGCATCTTCCCATCTAATGGACTTTGAACTTTGCATTTTATCCTTCCTTGATCATTTCTTAAAACCTCGTCAATCCCCATATCCCTTAGACTCCCCTTAGCTGCTCCATCCACATTGAATTTTCATTGTCCCAAATTAAGACATTTCCACTCCACTGCATTCATTTTGTTGTTTTTTTTCTTCTTTCAACAACTCCCAACTTAGGGTCGCGAAAGATGTCTAACACTATCACGTTCACTTCTGACCATTTTGATTTTGCCTATCGCGTTATCCTTGTTTAATTGATGTCAATAACTTGTAAAGTGTCCCAATGCTTTCCATTAAATACCATGTCATTTTGAACAACCACAATGACCACAAGATCCCAAAAAATGCCATTCTCTAGATCCTAATTGTCTCGTTGCTTGTTGCAGCTCCATTCCATACACAAACCCCATAATAGTTCTTGGAGCTGACCATTCAATCCCCTAGCCACAGCAACAACTAGTCCAAATTTTTTAACTCTCCATGCAAGTGTGGGATCTCATTAGGAAAGAAAGTTTCAATTAGGTGGCCAATAATACGTAAGCAAAAAAGCTTGTGACGACTCCTTTTTTGTTGGACTCACATGTTATGACATCACCCATAAGAGACTTGTAGATTAAGGAGAAGGTAGATCCTAGTACATTGAATCTCAAAAAGTAATCTGAATAGCATTATTTTTATCATGAAATCGAGAATCAAGAATCAAGTATATTTTTGTGCTTTAAATTTCTAATATAGTGAATTCTAATTTAAGTATAAATTAATTATACATAAATTTTAACAAATAGAGCTTAAAAAGGATTGTGAGAGAACAACCTTTTAAGCAAAATATAAATTATAAGAAGTTAAAGATCTTTGAACTTTACGTAAAAGAGATTTGAATTTAAACAGTTGGGGGAAGAAATAAAAGCCCATCGGAAAGCTAAAGACCATGGAACATTTTGACCAGCTGTGACAACAGTGCAGGTATGATTTTAAATCTTTCATTGAACAATTGTGTATGTGGTCCAACATCATTTAAATAATAATAATAATAATAATAATAATGTTTACCAATTAAATAGAAGTCCAACCGTGTATATGATGGCGGGTCTTTCTTTCTCGGTAATTGAGAAAACCGTGCGTGCATGACCATCCCTCCCTATTTCTGAACTTTCAAAGGTTTCCTTTGTTTTGACCTGCCCCCCTTGGGAGTCTTCGTTGGGCAAATTCAAAACCCAACCTTATTGGAAGAAATAAATCCCAATGACTTTGTCAAAACAAGGGAAGAACACCTCTTTGTGGACCACATTCTATTCTCTTAACATTATTGGTTGGTAATCAACAAATCAGTATGGAGGGAATTGGGGGAAAAAATTGACTATTCTCTGCTATACAAATTTCTCTGCTACGTGGAGGAGTCTGTACTGGAGCGGGACAAGGCTGGGGGAAGTAAACAAGCAGCAAATGCCTTGTCCAAGCTATTTACAATCTCAGTCATTGAAGGTCTGTCTCGGCCTTCTGGTCTTATACAGTCGGCTGCTAAGTATCCTACGTATGCCACTGCCTCTATTTCGAAGGGGGTTGGTGGTGGGACTCTGGGGTCCAAAACTCTGTGAATTTCGTCTCGGAGAATATATGGAACAACGAAATCAATTACATTCCTTGGCGCCCCATTTTCGTTCCGATGAATTGCCTTGCATCCTGATAACAATTCCAGCAATACTACACCAAAGCTGTACACATCACTCTTAGTGGTCAGCTGCTGCAGCCTGTAGTACTCAGGATCCATGTATCCAACCGTGCCTGCTGCACGCAGCGAAAGGTGTGACTCATCGTCCCCAGGACCCAACAATGACAATCCAAAATCGGATACCTTTGCACTCCAATTTCCGTCAAGAAGGATGTTGGAGGACTTGATATCGCGGTGTATGATTGGTGGTACCGCGTATTCGTGCAAGTACTCAATCCCCCTTGCTGCATCTGATGCAATCTTAAGCCGCACAGCCCATGACATAAAGGGAGAATCTTGAAACTTGTGGAGATGGTCATGGAGTGTGCCATTGTCCATGTACTCGTACACCAATACACGCTCATTGGAATCTTCGCAAAATCCTAATAGTCGGACGAGATTTTTGTGATGGAGGCGTGACAAATATTCAAGCTCGTTCACGAAGGCATTGTCTTTATCCTCTTGACGTTTGGTGCCTATTGCATAGGATGCAGTGCATGTTATCTCAGCTCGCTTGATGGCCACTTCACGCCCATCATCCAATGTGGCATGGTAGACAGAACCAAAACTGCCAGTCCCAACTTTATGATCTTCAGAGAAATTGTTGGTCGCTTGAATCAGGGCTTGTAATGAAAATTCCTCCAAGCGACCTGTATTTCCCATGCTGGTCAACTGGCTCAGACGCTTCTCCAGAACTGCTGGTGCTGATGGGACTTGGGGACTTTGGGGCTGATTGGGAACAGCATTATCTGGGCGACCAGTCTCATCCAGGGGACCTGAATCATGGACACGGCATCCTCTACCTTTGCAATGTCTAAAGACAAAGAAACCAACGACTAGGAACCAACAGAAGGATCCTACACAACCAACAACTAAAAAGGCTACCATTTTGCCATTCAAATCACTGCTTGGTGAGGGAGCTGATGGCGGTGGTGGCGTTATAGGCACGACAGGTGTATTACAAGTTTGGCAAATAGATCGAACATTGTTGCAAAGGAAGCCTGATCCTAGCAATGAACCACATGGACACGAATCCCTACATGGCCCTGGCAATACTCTTGAGAATACCATGAAGTTGGAATTAAAATCTGTGTCACCCCAACAAAACAGAGAATAATTAAATGTCAAAACTCCACAGAAGACGTTTCTTTTTGCTTCGATCGACAAAAATTCATACCCTCCCAATTCCTCTGGCAGACTGAAATTATTCTCCCCCCAACAAACAACTGTTTCATTAATCCTTAAAGCACAGCTTCGATTTTGACCCAGAGCCAGTGCTTTGAATTTTCCCTGTGGCTTATTACCCACAGTATTCCCCCAACACTCCAAATCATTATCTAAACCGATAGCGCAAGCATGTGTAAAGCCAGCAGCGATCACGCTATAATTCCCTCTAGGCTCTTGACCAGAGATGCCAGTAACGTTTCCAAGGCACTTAATCTTTCCAGCTTCTGATAACCCACATACAAATCCTTCACCAACAGCAATTGTAGAAAAGCTTCGATCCCCGGTTGGGTTGAATCCAGGCCACCGCCAACATTCAAGAGCGTTGGTCTCATTAAGACCGCAAATGTGAGAGTTGCCTGCATCAAGTTGTTTAAGACCTGGACCCTCGTAAATCCGTTTGAACTCTATAGTAGTACCGTCGCTAGAGAATCTCCAACAATGCATAACAGAAATATTGGACGAGGAAAAAGAAGGCCTCAAACCACATAAAAACCCTTCTCCAGATACAATCCCAGAAAACGAATAATTAGAGTTGAAAGGGGTTTGGATACCGGGAGGAAAGCTAGCACAATTCAGAGAAGATCGTTGCGGTTCCAAGGCACATACCAATGTCAGGTTAGAAGTCTCAGAAATAGAGACTGAGGAGAGTGAGGAACAGATAGAAACAGAACAAAGAAATGAAACAATCAGGAGAGAAACGCGGTGGGATTCACAAAAGAAAAGACCCATGGAAACAGCTTTGATAAGAATTTCATTGCGGGATCGGAAATAAGGAGATTATGGCGTAAAAAGGGTGGGTTTAAAGCGGGGCCAAAATGTGGGGGAGATGAGGGAAGCGTAGGAAGACGCGGTTTGATGGAGAGCAGAGACCCAGTCCTGTTATTTGAGAAGAAGCAATGCAAGCAGCGTGTGGGTGGTCAAAAGTTTAAACCCAGTGCTACTTCTAGTCCACCATCGTTTTCTCAGTCAAATCAAAACCTGCCTCTTCCTGTTCAAAGCCTCATTCCTGCTATGTTGGGAGTTTACAAATTTAAGCCGCTTCTGCCCCCAATTTTATAGTAATATATCTCTTGAATCATTCTCCACCCACTAGTCATGATGCCCACCATATATTAATTACACAAAGTTTTCGAACTTTGTCATACTGTTTAATTTTACTTTAAAAAAATTTGTCTAAATTGTTCGAGTTTTTGGTTTAATAATGAATCTAAGGAATTACATCTTAAGATCGCGTTAATTATAAAAGCATGAATTTTTTATTTTTAAAAAAATCAAATTATGCAATTAATTTTTATAATCTTCCAAAGTCGAAAATTTAAACTTTGTAAAATAATTTGTAAATATTGAGTACTTGTACTTTTCGATATTGATAATGTCAATCAAATTATTAACATTTAATGTTATTAAAATTAACTCGTTATTTATGTTGATATGATATTTATTTGTATTAACATGGTATGTTCTTGTTGATATTACAAAGTAGAATCTAAGAATCATGTACTGATTATGCTAACGTGTCATTGATTAAATGCACATATGAATTTTAAGTGGTGATGTGATGTTAATGTGACACAATTAAATTATCAACATGATAATTTTATAATTTAATTTTCAACATTGTAAATGAATAGATTGACATTATAATTTTTAATATTAACGTGGCATATTTTTATTGATGTAATAATAATTTGATGACATGGAATCAAAAAATGATAAAATGATTATTCTGATGTGGCATTGACCAAACATAAAAATAAAGTTTAAGTGATGCTATGATATTCATGTGATACTACGATGTTGTTAACTTGATATTTTTATAAATAAAATTTTAATATTTTTAATGGATAGATTGATATTATCAACTTTAAAAATTGTATAAATTTAATTTTTATAAATTATTATACAGATATTAAATCCATCACTTTGACATAACGTAGAGAAGAGATTAATTTTATAATGTAAAGAGTTAGCTCAATCTCATTTTACAAAAAAATAAAAATTAGAGTACTTATTAAATTCTCTTTTATTTTCTCACTGAATATTTTTTTATCATTAACATTTGATCATTATTTAACGAAATTAAAAAGTAAAATTGCATTTTATCAAAATAATGGTGATAAAATTGACCTATCATTATAAGCAGAATGGTAAATTTAAATCCTCTCCAAAAAAAATAATTAAGATAGAAAATGAGAAAAAAAAAACGAACCATTGATTGAAATGTAATTCTAGTTTTAATATAATTTATTTAAAAAAACAGAAGTAAAGCATTGATTACACTTTTGTTGTTTCTGATTAAAAAATTGTCTTTAAATTATATTGGAATTTATAAATAATAAAATCCCAGAAAAATTCATGGTACATTAACGTCTTCTAGAGTCCAACCAATGGCGAGTGTGTATTACGCTGTTAAGCGGGGTTTTCACGAACGGTGGAAGGCAGCGACGCGGTCTGCACTGCAGGTCGCCCGTCGCCGGGGTTTAGGCAGGTTCGGGTTTGGATTATTTTCAAGTTTGGATTATTAAAGTTTAATTTCATTTTAAGTTTTGAATATTTCAAGTCCATAATATTCGAATTATAAGTTGTTTCGCGTTTGAAATATTTCAAAAATGAATTATTTCGTGTTTAGATTGTTTCGAGTTTAGATCAATTGTAGATATTTTTGATATGTATAACATAAGGCATAGAATAAAAAATATATTATTTAAATAATTATACAATAATAAATATTATTTTTTAAAAAGTAAAAAAAATTCTTTTTTCATATATTCATTTACGCTTTTAATGCAAGATTGGGCGGTGCTCAAGTTCGGGTCTATTTTTCTAACTTTTTCATTAAATTATATATTTCATATCAGACATGTCCATGGGCCGAGCCTACCAAGCTTCTCTTTTTAGGAGTCAAATTTGAACTCAACCAAACTTGTCCATTAACATATTTTTATTATTAAAAAAATTTAATATTTATTTGTATATTCAAAATTTATTTTTTATTTTTTTTAAAAAATTACTATCTATTTAAAATTTAAAATATACTTTAAATTAAAATTAATTAAATATATTATTTTATTAATAAAATAATTTAATTGAAACGAATTTAAATCTCAAAATCTATGCTCAAAACTCAATCCAACTTCAAACATATAGCGTCGTCTTTAAAGATAATTTTTGTTAGAGGTTGACGGTATAAATCTATGTTAATTATATAGAGCATTCAATATGATAAGTAGTTCAAAGAGTCAAGGATCAAATTCTTTTATTCCAAATCAAAAGGTAAAAAAACAATTAATAATTGGGTGTTATGCTTACTTGTTATGAATAATATCTAAAAGTGGCAAAATCAACCTAAACTTGACAACCACTAATCTCGTATTAATCAAAAAAGACAAAAATCAAAATTTGAAGAAATTTGAGTTCAAAATGACTTAAATTTAAAATATTTTAACTTTATAAAAAATCTAAGTTTCGAAATTATTCAAACCAGAAATAATTCAAATATAAAATAACTATAAATCAGTTCAATTTGTTTCAAATAAATTGACTTATCTCGTATAATACGTATGTGTGTGTATATATATATATATGTATACATAAATTTGGTCAGAATTTATTCACATGCTTGAGATCGCTATGCTTGTTCCCATTTCATATTCAAAGAAAAATACAGTAGCACAACGCGTGCGTGAGTTAACACCACTTTTATGTAGTTGTTCATGCACACTGCTATTGTCTTCTTCTCCATGATTGTAGTTTATACCATTTTCAACCGCGTTATGTGCCACTCAATCATATTTCAACTTTGTCTTCTCATTTGCTGCCTAAATGTGTTCCCATTGTTGTAAAGCACAAGGAGGGGCTATTAAATTGGCTTCAAACTTCTCTTTCCATTTGTTTCTCTCGTACATGACAAAGATGTTTTAACACATAAAATCTTAAAATTTTTATTATATTTAATCAAATTTTTATAATAAATTATTAATTAATTATTATAAATTAAAATATCAATTGTCATTCTATACAAATGTATAAAATAAATGATAACGTGATTAATCATTTTATACCACGTGATGTTACTGTGATATATTGATATCTGATAATAGATAACGATGTGACATGTTAATATGACACGATAACATAATCATGTGACATTTTTATTCTTCAAGTGATTATAAAATAATAAATAATATTTTGATTAATAGTAATTAATCAACCGTTAATCATAGAAGTCAATTTGGTTCAAAATAAAAGTAAAAAAACTTGATTAAACGTAATAGAATAATAAAAGATTATTTAAATTTTTTAAAATAGTTTCTTTTAAATATTATGTTAAATTTAAACCAAAGCATAACTGCAAGAAAAAAAAAGTCATAAATCAAAAATATTATGCAAAAAAGCTATATAAGCTTTCAGCCGGATTCCTACAAAATGATTTCTAGAACCCCCGTCTAGTGTATCAAAGCTTCAACTTGATTGAACACCTAAAGCCTGGTGGTAAATACAAGACTTTCATATATATATATATATATATATATATATATTATATAATAGAACTTTTTCCATCAAAGTTTGAACCTTGATAGATATGTTGTACAAACAGAGAAACTAACTAGAGAAAACCCTTGACAATGTTGTCAGGTTGGGTATCTGGAGACATAAAAGTGCAAGGCTCAGCATCAATAAGCATCTTGACCACTTCTCTCATAGTAGGGCGCAAACTTGGAAGCTTGTCTGTGCAGAGGATACCTACCTTCAATACCTTAATCATGTCATCTCGGACAGTTTCAGAGGCCACTTTATTGTCAAGAACCTCGAGTACACTTTCAAGGTTGTTGATGTGAGTTAACACCCAATAAACGATATCTTTCCCTTCTCCATACTCCTCTTCCACAGGTCCTCTACCAGTTACTAATTCTAGCAGCACCACACCAAAGCTATAGACATCACTCTTCTCAGTCACTTTTAGTGTATATGCCAGCTCTGCCAAAGAAAATTAGAATGTCAACAGTAAGCAATACTGTAATTAACAGAAATATTCATTGAAAAAAACAACAGTCGACCATTGCATATCTGTCAAACCATGTAATGAGCTTCTTAAAATTTGAAACATTTTTATTGGCTTGTCACCATTTATGATGGAGAAATAATGGAAACTTTCAGGTTAAACTTATCACCATGAATCTGTCTAAAATACTATCAAAATTTTATGTACATTGCTTTTCCAAAAAAAAATTATTTGTGTACCTTGCCAAGGTGTAAAAATAGATCTAGGAAGTGCTGGAGCCAAGCCTGTAACTCTAAGCTTTTGAAAAATGGACATCTTACCAGCAAGGAAACCTCTAATTGCCAACCAACAATAATTTCAAATGGGGAAAAAAAAAAAAAAAGATACCAGGTTCCTCACAACATATACTATGAAAATTCCACAAGCTGCTAGAAAGACAGGTTTTATAAGCAAGACAATTCAGCTATGGTTTGATCCAGTAGTTGGAAAGTATATTTAGCACAAAAGTATAAGTGACATGATATGTAATTGAACAAGAATTTGAGATAATGTTAAGTCATGAATGATAGATTTATGACCTCAACTTTGAAGCTTAAAAATTTTCAGTATCAGGAATGACAACTAAAAATTTTGTAAGAGTGTAACAGTGAAGCAGGAAAACAGATGATGGGACACTGGAGTTTAAAATCTGACTCAATGTCAGCTACAACTTACAGAACCCCAATCAATAATATCATCGATGAGTTAATATCAGTCGATTTTCACCAAATACAGAAGAGCCTCATATATGGATCTTGCTAAGCAAAACTTGCAGAGCTTAAGAGTAGATATGGAAAACTTATGTTTGGAAGTTTTTTTAATTAAAAGCCAAATGCATGGCTTATCAAGTGAATTCATTTCAAAGAATTTAAAGTGTCAGGACTGGTAACATTCTGTGTAATATGCATTTATCTGACAGAAAGGGTTCTCAGAAATTAGGCGACCATGCCACATTAGCTTAGCTCAAGTAGTAAAGGGTAGGTGTGGTTTAGGTAGGGACTAGATTCAAGTTGTAGTACTCTTGCAGAAAAGATAGAAAGTATGGAACAATTATATTATTGGAAAATTAAAAAAAAAAAACTAGAGATTTTTGCAAAGCTCGAGTAATTTATTGGAATGGAGCATTATCTATGTAAGCTTCAAAATATTGCTAAAAAGAAAAGTCTTTTGAAACTCACCAGGAGCAATATAGCCATGGGTGCCAGCAAAACAGCTGTACTCAGATCCCTTGGAAGATTTTCCTGTAATCTTTGCAAGCCCAAAATCAGCAATTTTTGGTTCATAATCCTCATCGAGCAAAATGTTGCCTGATTTTATATCCCTGTGAATGATAGGAGGGGAGCAATCATGATGCAGATAAGAAATTCCCTTTGCAGCTCCTAAGGCAATTTTATATCTCTGATACCAGTCCAGTTCTGGCTGCCCACCCTTTTTCTCTCTGCGGAGAGCTTGAAACAAGTTACCATTTGCCATGTACTCAAACACCAAAAAGCTCGACCCTGCTCTCATTAGACAAGCATAGAGTTTCAGTATATTTCTGTGCCTGATTTTCCCCAAAATTTCCATCTCTGCTGCCAAAACCTTCAGACCATCCCCTTTCCATAGTTGCTTTACAGCAACCACAGCACCCTTTTTCTTCAAATCCAGGCGATAAACTCTTCCCGTACTGCCACTTCCAATCAGATTCTCTTCCTCCAGATTACATATTTCATCTGCATCAATATCCATTTGGTGAAAAGATGCAAGTTTCCATTTTGGATCTACACCCTTCGCACCCTCTAAACTGTTTTCCACGTCAGCTTCACTAAGCTTGAAGTTCTTGTAACTCACAAGCAATAGCCCAGCTAGAACAAGAAGCAAAGCAACTGCTATGAAGATGAAAAAAACCAATTTACCCCTAAGCACACTTTTCTGTCCCTGCTTTTCCTTGCAGACATTTAGCACAGTATCATTCCTAAAGTTTTTAGAATTTTGGTCAATACAGAGTTCGCTATTCCCAAGAAACGCTATGTCTCCACCCATGGTCAAAAGATCATAAGGAACATTTCCTGACAACTGGTTCTCAGACAAATCTATGGAACTTAGCTTCAATTTTTCTAGATTTTTTGGAATTGAACCACTAAGTCTGTTTCCTGAAAGGTTCAAAGAGTTCAAAGAGCTCATGAGTGCCACTGTTTGTGGGATATTACCACTCAAATCATTATCAGCAAGGTTCAAGTCCACCAACCTAACACAATCACCTAGTTCCACTGGTATTGATCCAGTTAGCCTGTTTTGCTCAAGATACAAGGAGGATAACAGCTTCAAAGAACCAATCTCAGCAGGTAGACTGCCAGAGAAATTATTATTATTCAAAAGAAGCCTCTCTAAGTTTGTCAACTTTCCAAGTTCTGATGGAAGGTTACTAGAAAATCTATTGTTTCGCAAAACCAATTGATTTAAGCTGATGGAAAATCCAATGCTGGGGCATATCCCTCCAGTAAAATCATTATCACCAAAGTCAATCATTTTGACATATGGAAGTGCCCAAAGTCCATCTGGAATCTTCCCAGAAAGACGGTTCTTGTTGATCCTGAACCTTTCCAGTGATTTGCAGTTAACATACGAATCCGGAAACTCCCCTGAAAAGTTGTTCTCAATAGCCAGTAAGAACCTAAGCTTTCTGCTTTCACACAAGAACCTGGGAAAGTCACCTGAAAATTGATTCTCCGATATGTCAATACTGTCCAATGGTGAGAATCGGCCAAAATTCGCAGGAAATTCCCCAGAAAAATTGTTTCTATAGATTGAGAACCCAATAAGATGACGCATATCTCCAAACCCAGCAGGGATCTCTCCAGAAAATTTGTTATTGTAACATTGAAAGACCACCAAATTCTTCAGGTTTCCAATCCCTTCCGGTAACGTCCCCTGCATCTGATTCCCGGAGATATCAATTTCTTGCAAGAGAGTAAGATCTGCTATCCCTGATGGCAACTCGCCAGTCAAACTGTTCATAAACAACTCAATCTTGGTAAGATTTTTCAATTTGGAAATCGACGGCGGGAAATCCCCAGAAATTTTGTTCCGAGAAATATCCAATGTCTGTAAGGCCTTCAGTTCAAAAATAGAGGCCGGAATCTGTCCTTTCAGGTTGGACCTAGCCAGAAATAGCCAGGTCAAGTTCTTCAAATTCCCAATAGTCTCTGCAATTTCACCCTCATCATAATCGTTATCCGCTAAACCAAGAGAAAGCAGTTCGGTTAAGTTCCCTACCCAACTCGGAAACTTGCCTGAAAAGAAGTTAAATGACAAATCAAGAAACTCCAATTTTTTAAGTCCAGAAAGATCCGGAATGATTCCCACCATTTCATTCCTGGTCAGGTTCAAAACTATGAGGTTGGTACACTCATTTAGTTGGCCAGGAATTTTCCCAGAAATGGCATTCTGAGGCAAATAGAGGGTGGTAAGACTGTCAAGCACTGAAATCGAAGGGGAAACTTCGCCCGACAGGGATTTGTTACCAAGAGAAATCTCTGTCACCTTGCCTGAAACTGGATCACAACTAACTCCAAAGAATCTGCACGGAGACTCTGCTTCTTTCCAGGAATCTAAAACGTTCAAAGGGTCTTTGAGCTTGTTTTTGAAGTCAAGAAGGGCTTGGGTTTCAACGGTGAGGGACAAAGAAGGCGGGAAAAGAGTAGAAAACAAGAGCCAGAAAAGGGCGAGAAGAAGTGGGTGCCTGGCCATTCTGGGATTGTTGAGGGGCCTAATTGCAATATGACACAAGTGAGGATCTCGAGTATCTAGGAAATCAGAATTTGGAAGGTGAATTATTGACATCCGATTACCAAAAAATCCAACACCATCCTGGCGACAGCTGAAAAGAGAGAAAGACATACATGCACAAAAGGGTCTACATTATTTTACCTTAAAAATAAACAACATTATTCACAATAAACAAATATTTAAGTAGAATTTGCTGATAAAGAGAGAGAAGCAGATGTGACGTTGAGACGTCAATTTTGTTTGTAGCTGTGGATTACTGGTGTTATTATTATTGCAGCAAAAGAAAGAAGAGCAGAGACTAGGCTTTGAAGTTACTCATTGCATTCTCTTGCTGTATGGCTATCTTGGTTTCATTTGTTCAGCAAGTAAAGTAAAGAAAAGAAATGATTGAAAAGTAGGACTCTTTAGCAGAATTCACTGACTCCATCAAAGATTGGTTGTGATTATGAATAATTCCTGGACGAATCAAAGAACAATCCATATAAGTTCAACTTAAAGTAGCTTTTTCAAAGATGGAATGTCTCAAATGTTGAGACCCATGTCTACCTTCTAGGTTCTTTTGACATTATTCAATGGATTATGGCATTAATCATTAACAAAAAACAGAGAGAGAGAGAGAGAGAGAGAGAGAGGGAGGGAGAAAACATCCTTGACAAAAGAATTTCAGGTTCTTATCTTTCCAACCGAAAATAAAGAGGTTTGGAAATCAAACGCTTATTTTCTTTCTTTTACAGTGGTGAACATCATTCAAGAACAAAAAGGCAAATCCTTAAACGGTTGGAATAGACATAAAGCTTACAACCTGAAGGTAAAAATTGGAAGTTACCATACGTACCGATGAGAAATTCAGGCTAGACGGAGAGTGATTGTTTGCCTCCTCATCGTCAGAATCCAAACTTTCTCCCTTCTTCTAGGCTACTAAGAATCATATCTAGTGCTGGCCTTCCCAAGAATAGAAGAAACTCTTTTCCCGGAGTCAAAAGCCTGGCCTTTTGACTATCTAAAGCATAATTAATTTCTCGAAAACAGGGTACTTGTTCTTTTTCTTTTTGAGCCAACGTTTGGCAGACTGCCACTCAAACTGAACAATCAAGAGGCAGAATAGAAGAAGAGAAGGAAGGAAAAGCCCTGACCACCCAGAAAAGAAAGCATTCTGTTTAGCTACCAGAGATATATTCTGGTTCCGAAAGAAAACTTGAAAAAACAAAAGAAGCAGAGAGGTCCGTCCGGTTTCATGATCTTTGGCACTAGTAAATAAAGCCCACAGATTGGGGTTGAGGCGTTCTTACAAAGAAACTGCAAAATCTGAGAAGAAGACAGAAAAAGCCATTATCAGTGCAAAAAATGAGAAGAAAGAAAGAATATGAGAGAAGTTATTCCATGATATTTAGGGTGAAAAAGGAGACAAAAAATGCTTTGGAAAGAAGATTGGTTTAGTGGGGAAAGGTAAACATCATTCGTTGTATCGATGCGTATATGATTTGCGATTAGATTGCTGGCAGTGGTGTAGGTGGAGGCCGCTCAAAGACACCAGCTAAAACTGGAAATTTAATAAAAATTTTAATTATTATTGATGGTGAAAGCTTTTCTTTCAAGCAGTTGTTACCCCTGTGTCCATTGCTACCTGAAAAGGATGTAACAAATTTTAACAATAAGACAATTATCAATCAAAAGAATAAGGGAATGACATCAAAGAACAAATAAATGCTACTGACTGGCTTTATGAAAAATAAATAAATAAATTATTTCTAGATAAGTATCATGGATTTATGGTGGTTGTAAGTAGTCGTCACAATTGTGAGTAAGCAAATAAAGGTATTTTGAATTCACATTATTTTTTCAAAATATATTTTAACTTTACTTAATAATGATATCTTTTAAAAAATATAAGTCAAATTAATTTGTTTGGTATTATTATTATTATTATTATTATTTTGTAATTGAGTTAAAATTACAATGAGAAAATAGAAAATTGATCCATACAAGTTTTAAGTTTTGAATTCTAATTGATTTGATTTTTTGTGAGCTTCAAGGTATTAACAAATGGAGTTGGGCCAAATTAGGTTTCAATCCTCCTTTGCCATTTCTACTTGTAACCATTCCATAAAAAGAGAATAAAAAGTTATGGACAAAAAGTTAAAACCGTTCATAGAAAGGATTACTATCCATTATAATGATGATAAAAATTTTAAAGAATTTATATATATATAGGATATATTTTAAATAGTCAATTATTTAATGATTGAATGGATATGTGACAACGATATCAACCACCTTATAGAGTTAAAATACAATAGACTCAAATGAAAAAGAGAGTGAGATAGAAATGGAATGAAGATACAATGAAAAAAGAAATAAGGCTATTCAAAGACATACCCTTAAAACTCTTAATTTATGCCCAAATTTATATTTTAAGTCTTCACATATGTTAAAAAAAATAAAACTTATATGAATGATATGTTCCAAACAAAATTAAGCCAAAAAGTACAAAATATAACAACATCAAATCCTCCCACAAATTAAGCACATCAAAAGACTAAAAATACCATGTCATAAACATGTTTTTTTTGAAAGTGACAAGGTGCTGTCTCTTGGTCAATGCATCAACTATCATGTAATTGATCTTAGCATGCTCTACCAAAACATCACTCTTTTTCACAAGTTCTTTTACTGTCAACTATTTTATCTCTATATGCTTAACCCATGTGATGCCTCTATTATTGTTAGTGAACATAACAACTACAATGTTAACATAATACAACTCTATGGGTATGGTAATAAGGTCAACCACCGATAGTTTTCTTAACCAAATTGCTTATATATTTGCTCTATAACAAGCTAAAAATTCTGTTTGCATAGTCACAAGTGTCTGCTATACACTTTTCCAAGATATGCATCACTTGCCAACATAAAAATGTGTCTTGATGTGGATTTTCCTATCATCTAAATAGTTGGTAAAGTTGAAATCCGTATAATCCACCAACTTAAGATCTTTAACCTTATGATAAACTAGCACATAATCCTTAGTTCTCTTCAAATGTCTCATCACATTCCCAAGACCCACTACAAAAGCAATAATAGGCCCTGTGCACACTTAAGCATCCATCAAGCTTGCTACTGCATTAACATATGGTATTTTGTTCATAGATTCCTTTTCAACATCATTTTTAAGAGATTGTGCCAAGTTTAATTTATCATATTTAACGACTACAAATCTCCATCTTTGTAATCAAGCATAACAAATCTATTCAACATTCAATCAATGTATGCACATTAAGAGAGTCCCAACAAGTGAGAAAATCTATCCTTATGGATTTCAATCCTAAGGACATAGGATGTTTTCCCAAGATCTGTCATATCAAACTACCTAAATGATAACTTCGTAGTTTTCTACAACATCTCCAAATCATTACTAGTACGCAAAACATCTTCAACATATAAAATAAGCAAGATAAACTTGCTCCCACTCATCTTGAGATATATGCATTTGTGCACCATGTTTTCAACAAAACTGAAAGAGGTGATTGCTTCAACAAATTTAAGATAGCACTAGCATAAAGCTTTTTTGATCTCATCAATAGACTAAGACTAAAGTTGCAATTGCCACCATTAACGTTTTTTTCAATGATTTGTGGAATGAATCCAAGGTGTCCCTAAATTTAGAATTCTCTCAAGTACAAACTCAAACACATCCAAAAGAAAAACATGCAAAGGAAAAAATGAGTTTTAAACTTGAAAAAATAGGCAAAACTAATATTTATGATTAAGATGAAGTTTGCATAATCTGGTATCATTCATCATCTACTACCTAAATATTATAAATATTGTCATTCATCATCCATCATACAAAATTTACATACAAACTATGGTTTAAAAGCCATATATACAAAATCAATAACCCTAGCTACAAAATCCCAACTAGAAGGTCCTTAAAAGTTACAATTTCAATAACTTACCTTATAATAAAGTTTCAAATTTGTCAATCAACCCCATAGCATACCATGTCCCAACTATAAGGTCTTAAAAAGCTCCAATTTCATTAACTAGCTTTCTTAAAAAACTTTAGACTTGTCAATGAACCCCATAGTTAGCATCAACATTAATTATAAGTGCCTAAAAGTTGTAGTTTCATTAACTTACCTTCACAAAAAGTTTTAAACCTATCTGATCTCAATGGTCAGCAAGAAACTTCTGTAACCATCAAAGTCTTTGATCAGGCGTAAGACTAGAAAACACGAACATATGATTTGGAAAATCAGGAAGCTTGATTAAAGCAAAATCGCTTTCCATCTCTATCAATCCCTCTACTTGACTTAAAATCCCATCTAACTCTTGAGCCTTTTGTTCGGTGTTCACCTTAACCTTAACACTCTTGATAGACTCTCTTTTATGTTTTCACCTAATATCGTGATAGTAGTAATAATTAATTGGGATGTAATGGGATCACCCACTTCATTTTCCCTTTTCCTTCTTTTTGCTAAAATATTTTCACTTTTAGGAGTTGATATTTGACGTTGTATATTGGAAAAATCTTTTTCGTTAAAACCATATCTAGCTAGGTTTTCACCTTTAGTTTCCTTATTTATCCCTTTATTACAATCTTGCATTTCTTTGATGATATCTACTGTAGTTTTTGCATCTTTTCCTGTTGTAGGATATCTAGCATAAATATCACTATGCTTATTGAAGAAGGGAAAACCTTTTCTTCTAAAAGGAGTAACCTTTTTGTGACTCTAATAACAATAAAAATAAATACCATTAATCATATTAATATTTAAAAACTAAAAATAAATACTTAAACAAGTTCAAACCGAACACTTACCTGTATGTAAGATTTCCACACAAGATCTTTAGCAACAATCATGTTCCTTTGATCGTCCCACCCAAATCCATTAATATATCGCCCTCGCATCATATCATATGTAACAACCCATTATTTTTTCAACATCTTTATTCTAAACTCTATATGTGGTTTTGCCTTGAAGTTTGAATTTGATAATTTTGTTGCAAGTATTTTTTCAAATTCTAGTAAATAACTCCCTTTGAAACCAATGTCAGCATTATATTTTCTTATATTGTGCAAATCAGTCATTGATGAAACTAGTGCAACATCTTCTTCATAATTCCAATTTCTTTTAGCTCCTTTTGAACTTTGAGAAACAAAGGCTGAAGATGCAAACATTGTTTTTTTATCATACAACTAATATTTGATTATAAAAAATATAATTATAATACTAAATAATAAAAAAATATATCAAATAATATATTAAAACTTGTCAAACTTTATTCACTAGATCAAAAGTACAACATAAACAACAACAAAAAAAATGAGAAAGTAGTAAGATACTAATAAAGACAAATGAGAAAAGAGCACCGCAACTTGTAATGATAAAGTAAAGAACACTAAAATAGTTCGTAAAATAACAATATGTTTAACAATTGTCAATCCTCATTTTGCCTAGGTGCTTGCCATTCATTAAACATTTGATTTACTAATTCTATTCTCCAATTACTCCAAACATTAATGGGATCAATAGTACTTATTGGATCCTCCTCAACTGATGCTTTGGTTTAAATATATTCTCCCAAATCAACTTCAATAAGATCAAAACTTGTATCTCTCTTAATAAAATTATGAAGCAAAAATAAGCTATATTAATCTGATTATGTATCATAATCTGATAAAATGATCGACTCCTAAGGATACCCCATCTTATTATAACAACCTAAATCACCTTTCTATAACATTGTGAACAGCTAAATGTTTCATATTAAAAAATTCTTCAGAATTGCTTGGTTGATAGGTTTGACGCCATTCATTCAAATAATATCCTTGACCCTTAAAAGGTGCAAGAAACTAACAAACTAACATCTCTTCTCCAAGTAAATAAAGTCGACAATGTAGAAAAAAAAAAGTGAAGAACAAACTAACAACACAACACATCTCCATAAAAAATTTGAATAGAGCTAGTATCTTCTTTTGCCTTTCAACATCTCTTCTCAAATACAAAAAAGCCATGACTACAAAAAATAAATTTTTTAATTTATTTTATAACATAAAAAATGAAAACATATGTCATAGAAAAAGTAAGAAAATAAAGTGACAAAATAAACTTGCAATCATAATAGTGAACACTAAATTAAAGAAAACTGATCAACGGGTATACAACCAATATCATTATTATGGTATTAATCATGTTATAAAGTTGGATTATGCTCTTTATAAAGATCTTTGCAACCTGATTATTTTTTTCCGCAATTCAAATTCAAATCATATTGAGAATCTGTTGGACAAGAAACAACAAAAAAGAATAAAAACTGATAAAGCATAGTTAAACTAATAACAATATGCGGTAACTTTAGTTTATTCAACAATAATCCATTCTCAAATATAGTTTTCTATGTTGTTGCACATATAAAAAACACTAAAAAAAGCAAACTTGTTTTGTACCACACAATTTAACCTTGAAATGTTATAAAGAGACTTGAATTCCAGTTTTCACTGCACAAGTAGCCTTCAATGCAGTATTAATTGTTTAAAATCAAACATAATTTTTAATAATCATGTTATTGTAGCCTTACATCAATTTTGGGTCTGGTAGATCAATTAATAAGCTTATAATAATTCAACATATTAATTAAAACATAGCCTAATGAGGGAAGCTTTGCTCTATAATTATTAACTGAAACTTATATACTAATAAAAGTTAAACAAGTACCTAATCCAAGTAATTTGTGCAGTGTGAAGGAACTTTGCTATCTAAACCCTAAAAATGCAAATCAAAAAATAATTTGCTAAATACCAAATAAATAATCTTTGTACAAAAAAAATATACAGCGAGAATCACAAAAGAAGTTCATATTGGTGGAAAAGATGCACACCAAGGAAAAGCACCACTATAGAGGAGGAAGCCGATAGGAAAAAAGGCAAAACGACAGAAAGGTGGAAGAGAGAAGCAGTGGCAACAAACGAAGGTGGAAAAGTGGAAGAGAAAAAAAAAGCTAGAATGGAGTTAGTGAGGGAAGGAAGGTGAGGCAAATTAAGAAGAGAGAAAAGGAAAAAAAAGGATAAAAGAATGTTTTATATAAGCAAGGTTGTACTTTTTAACACTTACTAAGATATTTTAGTTTTAAAGACTATTCCATTTCCACAAATACTAGAGGAATGGGTAAATTGAGATTTTAGAGAATAGCCAATTTTGAGAATGACTATTCCCCACCCCATTGGCAACCAAATGAAGGAACAAATGCGCTTTGGGAATTAAGGGAATGGCTTAGGCATTCCTCGCACCAAACATGCTATAAATTACATCTACATGACAGCATATAGAAATTTTTTCCCAACAAAAGTGTATTTCTAGTGCTTCAATTTACGCAAACTATTATTACAAACTCTACTTCTACCTCTGTATTGTTGCCAACCGTGACTTTGGACTCACCATTCTTACTTGGTTTGCTCTTACTTATGAACCTTTGTAAGGTAAGAACAAGATGATTAGTTGCACCATTATCTAGCCATTAAGAATTAGATGAGACTTCTATTAGATTGGGTTCATATACAACAAGAGCTAAGAAGTTACCTTCATGTTCCTTCTTCTCCAACCAAGTTTTATATTTGAGACAATCTTGTTTCTTATATCTTTTTTTGTTGCAAAATAAGCACTTAAGTTCCTTTTTGATGACAACTTTGGTACCCATTACATTTGCAAATTGACCATATTCTTTCTTTTTATCTTGAACTTGTTTAGAGGCATTGAGTTTAGATTTTTTACCTTTCTTGTGATGAGTTTTGGTTAAAAAAGAAGCATTTTTGGTCTTTTCAAATTTGATCTTATGTTTATCAGCAACACATCTAATGATAAAATCATTAATGTTCCAAGCTTTATCTTATGAGTTGAAGGTAGTGACTATATACTTAAATTCAGTTGGAAGATGTTCAAGGCTTGGTGAACAATACAAGTATTAAAAATAATAATATCAAGGGCTCTTAGTTTGGTTTGATAGCGGATTGCTTAATGATGTATTCCCTAACTCCTCCTATCTTGTCATATTTCATGGAATAAAGTCTTTTAAGAAAGGCGTCAATTTCAGCATTTAATGACACCTTCTATCTTTGGATTATTTTAGCTAAGACCTCTTTTACATTAGTTGTATCAAGAAATGCGTTTAATAGGTGTTCAAGAATGAACCTCTTAATAACAACTAGAGAAATTAAACTTATTAGATCTTTCCCATGCGTTAAAAGCATTTTTATCTTTTTAGAATTTTCAACAGTGGTTTTGCAAGTCTATGTTTGCAATTTGAATGGCAAACTTAACATCTTTTTTCCAATTCTTAAAATGTGACCCAATCAAAATCTCATAGCTGATCATATTGTTATTGACTAGAACAGGTGACTTAAAATTTGAAAAATGCAACTTCATTAGAATAAATAAGTAATTAAAATACTCCAAACTCATAAATGAGTATATCCAAAAGGTCTAGACACATCATCATTTGCACACCTTTAGACTAAATGCACAGCATGTAATTATGAACCTTTTCACATTAGAACGATTATGAGAGTAACACAACTTCATAACTTGCTACCTTTAGGTGAATAACATACTAGAGCTTGCCAATCCTGCACACATACTTTTATGTGCTTCCCATTAATTTTAAAATAAAAACATCACCTTTAGGATAATGAAGGCACACCAAAACTTGTAACACCAAAAACATATGAGAACAATAATTTCATAATACTAAACCATTGGCCACATTAGTCACTATAAATCAACTATCATAAACGCAACTTATCTTGTAACAATATATTGCTTTGTATTACACATACAAACTTCATGATATGATTTTATTAATTTTAATATGCATTTAGCATTATACCCTAAAAAATCATACCTACATACTTGACCTAACCTTCTACGATATTAAGCCATTTTACCTTCATACATGTCACTAAATAAACTTGTTGCATTAAAAAATTGAAAAGATAGCACTTTTTAAGATAGCACTTTTTAAGGTTTTAGTTATTAATTTGTACCCTATAACTTTATTTTAAGAGTATATAAAATACATAAATATTTAAATAGAATACATGCTACTATTAAACTCAAAAAATACATCTTATTTTTTAGTCACATTTGTTTCGAAAATATCTCACTAAAAACATCCAAAATAATGAATTAAATGCTTATAAAAGTAAATAAATATTAAAATGTATAAAAAATGAGAAAAATAGCACAAAGAGGTAATGTAGGGAAAGTGGGAGAAAATTGCCAAAAACATGTTAAAAAACATGGGTTGAGTAGGCCCCACACACCACCATTCATGAGTTGGCCTTGTTACCCAATTGATTTGGTTTTCTTCAACCTCCAACCATGTTGGATCCAACCCAATGGGATCAAAAGTCAACTTGTTCTCGTCTTCTTACTTTATCTCTACCTATTGAGTTTTAATAACTTTAATTACCAAATTAAACCCTTCAAAACCTTGATTAGCACTTTTTTATGAAATCCATGCATTAAAATTCATCAAAACAACATAAATCGAATTAGTTGTCCAAACTTTCAGGTTTCAAAACCCATTCTTGACTCAATTTCAATCATCTTAATATTTGGTCATATAAACCTCAAATTTTATGCAATCAACATCTTTATGACATACAACAACCTATTTGTGGTGATCAATTTGAATTACACATAATGTTTAAAGCTTTTAATTGATTGAACAATTGAGTTTTAAGTTTAAATCCAAAACCTTAAAATTTCTTTTCTCTCTTTACAAGTCAAATCAAGTTACAATATATATACTGGTTTAATCCTTATATTAAGGGGAACAAAAATCCTATTTTTTTTCAAAATTAGAGCTGAAAAATAGTTTTTTGCTTGCCTAATTCTACTTAAATATGGTAAATTTATGTCAAATCATATAAATTAATGTTTAATTAGATCTTTATTTAAACTATGACTAGTGCTGATACCAGTTGATAAAATTTATATATAATTAATTTATACTAATAAAAAATTCCCCATAGCTAAATTTTAGAAAACAAAAGCATACATGTTTTCTAATCCATGATTTGACAACTAAAACAATATTAACCAGATTAATTGGTGGGATTCAGTGCATTAAGATCTTTCTCCTCATTTTCTAATAACTTTCTAGTGGTGTAGATATCGGAGAGGAGACTAGCTGTAGCTTTATATAATGAATCCTTAATCCCACAAATCATAAGATTTGTGGTTATTACACAAACCTATACTTTTAAACCCATATTTAATATTGGAGTCTAGTTCACTTTATTAGATCATATTATAGATTATAAATTGTCACTTTATCAAGACCGGATAAGTTTAGACCATATTTTATAATTAAAAAAGCAAAATAAATTAAATATTTTAAATCCTTATTTTATTATTTGTGAAAATCTAACATCTAAGTGTAACAAAACACGTAGAAGAATTTGTGTTCTTAGGTTTAAAAGTTGGGATAGCTCACCTCTAGCAGAGATGAAGAAATAGTTTAATGTTTCACTGAAGTTTTCACTTTATAATTGAGAGAGATACTTGATGTATAAAGGCAATTGATGTACAAAAGTACTCCATTTGAACTTGACTATTCATGTTTTCATGTTTAACTTAATATGAAAATCAAGAAAAATGTTTTGATTTTAATATATATATATATATAAATTTTTGATAATACTTATATTCTATATAATTTTTAATACTAAAAGTATTAATATTTAAATTAATATGAAAAGTAGAAAATAAAAATTAATTTTTTTATACATATGATTTTGAACCATACAATCGAAGGGTAAGCTCTTCCATCTCATAAATTGACACCCTATTCTTCTCAAGATTTGACTAAACTATAGTCTCAAGTTCTAAGTGTGGAGATGTCTTCTCAAAATAAGTAAGAATTGTATGTGTCCTACAAAAGATGGACATAATTTTAAGATAATATAAGAGGCAACACTATGTTTGTTCTTTTCTATCATTAATTACTTGCTTCTTGAGTTTCCTCCTACCTTTGCTACTCTATTTTTCTAACTTAGTGTAAAATGTTGTTTTTTATCAATATAATGCTTAAAAAGTCCCTAAACAATTTAAGAAAATTTAAATAAATTTTTATTTTTTTATTATGTTCAATAAAATTTCTGTATTTTTATTTTGAATCAAATAAATCCTTATATCTAATGGTTGACTAATTGTCATTAATCAAAATATCACTTCTTATTTTATATCAATATGGCATTGGTATTGATATAACGTTGATATGAATGGTGAAAAATACCATAATGTCTTGTTATTATGCCATATTAATATGTTGCATCATCATCAATTATAATATGTTAGCATATCACGTTAGTGGCACATGACATAAAATAATAAATGACATTTTTACTAAGTCAATCATTAGTAATAATAAATTATTTGACTCAAAATAAAAATAAAAGGGTTTATTTGACTCAAAATGAGAGTACAAAGACTTGTACATAATAAAAAGATAGGATTTATTTGAATTTTTTCTAAATAGTTTAAAGTTTTTTTTTAGGTATTATGCTTTTTTTTATCTTATATCTAAATTACAATGATTTTAATCTTTAAAGTGCCATCAAAATGAGACATGTGACACTGTAATTTGCCTGTTGCATGGAAGGTATTTCGAGTTTTATAGATGAGACCAATAGGTTAGGCAATTTGTGTAGAAGCTAGGGACGCTTTCGATTTTCTCTTTTAATTGGATGGTCGATTCCAAGGTTTCAAATAGAATTTAATGGCATTTTGAGGTTTTAGCTATTAATGGTGTTTGGTTCTTTTGCAATTCTTGAACTTGTGGGGGAGGGTTTGCATTTCAAGAGGGAGGGGCTTTATGGGGTTTCCCTTTGGTTATTTGTAAATGCAGTATTAACTACTTTCTAGAATTACCAATTCGGAATCAAAACATAGATCCATTTAATTATAATTAGTCAAATTGTACATTTGGCCTATACTATGACTAGTGGGCGTGTAGTATACGGATTTCTAACAGTTAGTGTCGTTTCTTAACTAGAATTTGACTTTGTGATGAATTGATTAGAGTTTAACTTCCTTTGGAAAAGGCGTGAAACCCATTTATGGGAAAGAAAGATATTTTGGGTCTTTGAATTGACAAACTGTGGTAATCAAAATTAGAAATCCATGTATTTTACTACGAATTGAGTGAACTATATGTTTATTTTTACATATGAATTAATAGGTGTACATTTAACTGATTATATCAACTCGTTTCTTTTTAATTAATATAGCCATGTGGTAAAACTATATTTTGGAGTTTAAATACTCTACCATTGTTTAAAGTATCAAAGTTTTTAAATATCTAGAGCCAATCCATATAATTGACATGTTCTACTTTAGCGATTATGTTTTTTTGTTCACTTGTTTTAATTAAAAAAGAGGAATTTTAAATTTAAATCTTTGATTAAGGTACATATGTTGCGGATTCACATTTTTAACTCAAAAAAGAAACTTAATTATCAAGTGAAGAAAGACTCTTATTTATAAGCTTAAAACTCATTTCATCTTTTACTGACATGAGATATATGACATTCTACCCAATAATTGTGTAATGTTTTTTTAACATTGGTTCTTTTACCCATAAAAGAGAGAGACTCATTTTCATCTAGATTTACCTCGATCTTAATATATCTCACGAAAGTCCCACATAAGTAAAGATTTTGATAAATTTTGATATCATTTGTTATAGATTCACGTTTTTAACCCAAAAGACGTACATTAAGTGAAGGGTTATGTTTATAAATTTAAGACTCATTTCGTCTTTTACTATTTTAAGATTTATGGCATGTGCACCAACCGTCAAATACTTACGTAAATTGATTGAAATGGGTCTCATATTCTCATTTGATGTCTGTTAGATTCACTTGTACTCATTTAGGTGTCATTTCCATTAACTATTTACTTAACAAATTGAGTGACCTATTCCTTTGTTTTTTTTTTTTTTTCTATTTTAGACTAGCTATTGGACTCGTGAGTTGTAATTTGTTCTTTTTTGTGCGTAATAATTATGATTAAAAAGGTTGTAATCGGAATTCTTTTGTAATCTTTTTGTGTTTCTAATTTAGGAAAGGGAGATGAATAAAAAGAGCTATTGTTTACGTGATTTATTTATTACAAGAATAAGTCTTTTTAGGCCAACTTGAGTGATTTTATATAACACCAAGCTACTAGATCAATTTAATTGTAACTTAGTCCTTAGTAATTCAAATTAAAAATGGGATAATATTTATATTTAACCTCTATAGTATAGGAAAAAAAGTGTAATGCCACTATAACAAATTTTGCTTAAAACAACACATTTTTAAAATATGCTACTAAAAATATTTGTAATAACACTTTTTAATATTTTTTAAAATATTTTTGTAGATCTAACTTCATTGTATAGATTTTTAGATGCATTATAAATAAAATGTAACAATAAAAATTACATGCATTAGCAAAATTTGCATTTTTTTATATTGCTACTAATAGTGAAAAAAGTGAAGCTAAAAATTTAAATAATTACATTTTTTAAAATTTTATTATACAAAAAAATATGTTGCCTAAAAAAATGTGATTAAAACTCACATTTTTTGTACTATGCAACACATGTACTAAAAAAAATTCAATGTGGTATATAAACTTTCATTCCATTTATCAATATAATATAACGTCTAATAAGGTTTAACAAATTTGATGTTGTATCAATGAGTCACTCAAAACGCTCAACATAATCAAATAAAAGTTACGTTATTCTTTTAGGATTGACGACTAGAATAAACATATCGTAAACATGTATCATAAACTCATTTAACCACCAAAATTAAGAAAATTATCGATAAAAATATCTGTCGATAATCTTCAAAATACTCATGACGTTAATTTAAATTTTTTTAATTTATTCTCAATTATCACCTTCTCATTAAATTACATAATTTTGTATCATTATAAATAGTCTTTGTTAATAATTTGAAAGGGTCTTTTATTTATTTTTTTTTTGAGAGATTAATAAACACTCTACTAAGAGCTTCTTTACTAAATATTCTCTCTAGCCTTATCTTCTATATATATCCATTAAGCTTATATACATCTCTTAAGGAGGAATACCTTGCCTACTCTCCCTACCTCTCTATTTCTTATTTCATTACTACAACGTGACGCTACTTCCACTTCACCTGCCCCTCCCAAGATTTGTCCAAAATTTCAAAATAATTGTTTTATAACATTAATTAATGATATGTTTTAGAATATATATATAAAAAACAAAAAGTCATCTGTACTTTTTACATAGTTTAATTTTTTCTATAAAAAAATCTTTTCTTCTATTAATAAATTGGTTGTGATTAATTGTTATTAATTATAGGAACTTTTAATCACGTGATAGTTTTGTAACTTTTGTACAACTTTTCCTACTGGTATTTTCCCCTTTTTTCTGTTGCCACATGCTCGTCATCTGATAAAACGTATTATTTTTTTTTCTCATAAATAAGTGTACCTTATTTAACCAGCCTGGCATCCATATCCTTTCGTATCCATTGAACTAGTCGTTGTGCTTTGAAATCTAATTAGCATACATTATTTCAATATAAAAGAAACTAATAAATAAACCAAAATTGATAAATAAATCGAACAATCAAACAAATTTAACAAAACCATGAGAAGATGAAAGCTAAAGTTTAAAGTATTGACTAAATATCGTCTACTTTTTAATTGTGTTTTTATTTTTTGAGTCGGTTTGGTCTATTTTTTAATTTAAAAATTATTATGAAAAATAATAATTTTTAAAAGTAAACTAAATCTATTAGATAAATTTACTTTTATAAGTTTTTTTTATAGATAAACACTTTAGTAAAACAATTTATATAAACTTTAATTTTAATTAAAATTACTATAAAAATATTTAATAAATAACTTTTTATTAATTACAAATCCCTTTATTCATAATAAAAAAGTTAACTTTATATTTTTTATTTATTTACAATAAAATTTTAAAAATATAAAAAATATGTTTATATAATATAAAGTGTATAATTAATAATAAATTATTTAAAAATAAAAATAAATAATATTGAGATTATTTTTAATAAATAAAAATATTTTTTAAATAAAAAAAAATTTAAAAAATAAAACATGTTTTCTTTAAAAAAAGAAAAAGTTCTTCTTTAGAGCTTTTCCTCAAACTCTTTTTAAAATTTTTTTTTAAAAAAATTATTTTCTAAGAGGTTTTTAAAATCTCTATTCAATTTGACTTCTATTTATCAAAAGTAAATAAATTGACAAAAATCAAGTCAAACAAGTACTCTGTCTCATTTACTTGCGCTTGACATGTAATATAAAAAATTAACAAAAAATTATCTCTTTTTTTTTCTTTTGGGAAAACAGCAAACAAGAATAACTTAACAAGCCAATGAACCTGCACATTTGCAATTCCTATAAATGAAGAATTTTAGACTGAAAAAGCGAAACTCAAAATCAAATCCAAAATACTGTTTTTAAGTCAAACAACTTGAGAAGATAAGAGCTCCAATCCAACCATAGTTGTTCCCATCAAAATTCCACCTTATCCTTGTCCCATTCCTTTCTTCTCCATTAACCATAGGTCTTTTTCATTCTAACTAATCCAAATCAGTCAAAGCTACAATAAAGGATCCACCCAAAACCATCTCCATCATTAGAACCTCAAATCTCAATTAACAATAATAATGACAATAATTAAAATTACAGGGATAAACTTAAACATTTCGACAAAAAAGAGAAAGAATTTTTTTTTTTAAAAAAGTGTGTTAGATTCAATAGGATAGAGAACTTATGTCGGTATTATAAAAACTCATTAAATTATTGAACATTCCAACTCTGCTTTATACAAGAAGAATTATATATTAATTAATAAATTAAATATTTAAATATTTATTTATTATATTTTTTAAAAAAATTAATTTATTTATACTATATGTTAAGCACATATGAATGAGGCAGGCAGCCTAGGCACATTTAAAGGACAAACGATTTTTATTCTAAAAGTGTCTCAACCTTATCACTGAGATAAGGTGTCGTCAATTATTTGAAAGTAAAAACGAACAAAATTTGTATGGGTGAGAGCAGGAGTTGAACCCCACCTGCTTGATGAGTACATGATGGTTTAGCGAGAAGCCGACGCTGGGATGGAACAGTTAAAGTAACGTTTTCCACACATTACCCTTTACCTGGGACAGTGCCGACACTTTGTACAGGACAGTGACTAGCTTTTTGGGCATTAGTCACGGGAGGTAGTGCCGTCTCAAACTGTCCAAGCTATTGAGGGCATTGACCTGTTTTCACTTGTCTGAAGGGGACCATTTTAACAGTTTTCGAAGATGCCTGTGTTCTCACTGACATCGAATTCTATGTTGTTTCATCTATACAACAAGTACAAATTTCACGTACTGGTCCACAGAAGAACTAGGTATCATTAACCTCAGTTATTTGCTTGTGACCTTTGAAAGTTACTCCTATTAATCAACCCTTTTCAATTACACAAACTGAAATTTGAATTTTATCATTCTACTATTTCAATCCCATCGTTTTATTTTTGACATAATATTTAAAAAAGTTATTGAGCTATCTAAATATATATTTATTTTTTAATTATCTTTAATCGAATTGTTATATTTTTATTTTAAATTAAATAAATTTTTATAAAAATTAAAATACTATTTATCTATCATAGACGATGAAAAATATTACACAATTATATTAATATATTATATTAATATATCACATCATCATTTATTATGATATATCAGTATGCCAACTCCACATGACATTGAATAACATGTACCGATTGGATTAATGATAATTAATTAACTATTAATATCTATTTGATTCAAAATAAAAATATAAAAATTTGATTGAACGTACTTAGTTGAATTCTTTTGAATAATTTAATAACTTTTTTTTTAAGTGTTATGCTTTTTGTTTTAATTTTAATGAATTTAATCTTTATGATTTTATTAAATATGACTTTAATAATAATTGATAATAGTATTAAATTTTTCTATTGATTTTGAAGACATATTATTTTGTTGAAGACATGACATGATGAGATGGATTAATTTTTTGATCACATTGCACGTATCGATCTAAAAAAATAAATTTTTATTTTTAATTATATAACAGTCAATGAATTTTTACATTAAAAATAAATGCTTTTTTTTCTATTAATCATTAAATTCATTAAAAGTTGAAGCTGAGAGATCAAAACCAGTGAAAAGGAATAACAAAGGGACCCAATTTATACATATCCACCATTCAAAATATATTGGTTGTGAATTGAAAGATGCTAGAATGTGGACTATGTACAACTGACAAATGCGGTCAAACTGACTGGGGAGGGTAGAGAGGACCACAAACCTTTTCTCTAGACTCCTATCTTATTAGTTTGAATGATCCCATTTGTCGAACTAGAAGTGCTCAAATTAATTTTTTTAAAAGAAAAATTAAAAAGAAACATTTTACGAAACTGGAAATTTATAATCGGATTCGAATAAGATTTGTAATTATTACCCAACTTCAATGCAGGAGTTTTTATTTCTCTAAACTCGATTTAACTCTTATTGCCAAATATCATAAATTTGGAAAATTTGGAGATTTTTTTACTATATCGAAAGTATTATTGTGAATAGCTTGTGACAACATTAGAAATATAGAAATGTAAGTATTCAAAGAAACAGAGGAGGAGGAAAGCAATTAGTTCCTTTCATGGTTTGCTTAAACTTAACGTAACTAAATTGTTTCATGCCCAGCTAGATAATTATGTCTAACTAGTGATGTAAGTCACACATACATTATGAGCACTATAGAAAAAGTTTAATCATGAAAGACATATCAACATCTACTTAGGCTCATTCAAAATTTAACTGGAAGTTCGAGAAAGTGCATCACCACCATGCGTATGACCTTTTTCCGAAGTTATCTTGATAACATAAGGAAAACCAATAATAGAAAAAAGATGAGAAACAGGCAAACTTCTGGAAAACCAAACTTTCAACAAATCTAGACTCATTTGTTGAAGTTTGAATTAGGGTAAATTATCTCTGAGTCCTTAAGATTTCACTCTAATTCATCTTAAGTTTATTAGTATTCAAAAAGTAATAAAATCTTGTGTTTTACCTTTGTTTTCAAAAAAGTTAACAGTATTTAATTTTCAATTAATTTTTTATAAAAAGAAAATAAAAACCTTTCGTTTATAATTTTTTTATTTTTTGTTTATTTAATTAAAAATTAATTTCAACGTTTTTTAAGTTTCTTTTATGACTTTTCTCTCCTCACTCAAATCTCTTTTTTTTTTTTTGGATTTTTGGATTGTTGTATGTATATTAATGTGTTTTTTTTATTTGTAACTTTAATTTTTGGTCTATATCTAATGACCAAGAGGAAAGACTTAGTAATACTTCAGATTTTGACGAAGGGGCAGATAACATACTCAGTGGGGTTTCCTGAGAAAATGTTGGTGGCATTATTTTTGGTCAGTTAACAGTGGTAGCTACTAGCTAGAATCTCTTTTGCTTTAATATAAACCAAGAAAGAGTTACATACTTTTGTTTTTTTTTTTCTGTTGGTTTTTCTATTTCCCACTTAATTATGTTGGACATTTTCAACAATAATTAATGAGGAAACAATCCAACATTGGAAACATAAAAGAAAGAAGAGTTCAATAAATAAAGCTGAGAATAAGTTCATAGTAATTAGGTTGAAGTGTTAAATGAACTATGGGTGGGCTTTCCTAATCTTGATTGGTCTTGGAAATAATTAAATTAATAGTACTTAAAATATTATAATGGCACTTGGCACTTGGCTATGTGGCACGTAGATAATTAAATAATAAACTATATTTATTATTTTAATTTATTTTTTAATTACAAAAGTGATAGACAATCAAGATTGTTGAAAATAAAAATCATGTCTGCTGGAAAATCAACAGATATGGCTATTTGAACTAAAAGTCATGTTTGTTGGAAAACCAACAATTTTCTATTTGAGATAGAAAATTATATCCGTTTCAATTGTGCTTGTTGGAACAGTCACCTGTGCCTATAAAAACTCTTCTTTGGATCAAAGGAAAACATAGAAACAACAAACAAACAATCTTTTTTTCCTTTCTCAATACTTTCTAGATTTCTTCTATATTATTTGGTTGTAGAAAATCATATAGAAGTTTAGGTAATCTTACCACAATTAGTTGATATTTAGTGGATTGATTACGTTAATACGAAACGTAAAAAATCACTAGACTTTATTGTATCTTCAAGGTTTTTTGTTTGTAATCTTTTTGCACACTATTGATGAGAACAAATAAAACCTTAAAGACAATAGCATTATCATATGCCTTGAAGCTATTTCCTTATTTTCCAATCATGTGACCCAACAAATTATGGGAACTTGGAACTGATTCTGTGATTCACTTTTCAATGAAGGAAAATTGTCAAAGCCTAGGTATTAATTTTGTTTCATCATTCATTGTATGTGCATCAATTACTTGGTAATTTAATTAGTTAGACTCTAACTATCGTGATTAAGAAACGGTTGCCAATCGTGATCAAATTGATCATACATGGCTAGATGATTTGAGTGAGAGGAGAAAGTGAGAAAAATCATAAATGAAACCCAAAAAATGTACAGATTTTTTTCTTCATTAATTAAACAAGCAAAAAATAAAATGATCATAAAAGAAAAGTTTTTAATATCTTTTTACAAAAAAAATAACTAATTAAAAATTGAACACTGTTACCCTTTTTGAGAACAAAAGAAAATCACAAGTTTTTTTATGAGAAAAAAATAACTTGAAGGTGCTATGTGAGAAAATGTCATACTATAAGGAATTTATGTGAGGTTATTATCCTATTCAAAATGAACAATGTCACTCCAAAAATACGAAACGACATTAACATATATTAAAAAAATTACTAAACTACCTATGACCCTAAAACACAAGAGACTAATAGAAAACAATGATTGACATACTAAAATCATTTGGTGCTTAGAGTTTTTTTTATTTTTTTAGAAAAAAAGGGTGTTTGAATTGGAATTGATTAATTAACAACTTTTGAAGAGGAGATTTGTTGGTGTATTTTTAAAATCAAAAGTTATGTTATATAATGAAAAGCTACTTTGGCTCAAAGGTCATATCATATAAAGTGATATAATGCGACTATTAGATTGTAAACAGATTTTCATATGAATGGTTATGTCTCTTGGTAAAATGACATTCAAAAGTTATGAGACAAATTGAAAAAACACTATAACTTAAAAGTTTAAATATGAAAAGTTATTATTTCAAATTATAACTCAAAGGTTATGTTTTATGAAATGAATAGTTGACTTATACATACTACATTTTTCCAAGTTGCCATATTATCAGCTCACACGATTTTCTATCGTATGTGATACATTCTCTATCCACTTATCAACTTAACCCTTAATTGTAAGGAATTGAAAATGTTTGATCTTTAATTGTTACGATACATTTGCTATTTAATTGAAAAAGTGTCCCAATTTTTAACTATGATTTAAACATTTAATCTAATTATAATGGTAAAACATATGAAAGGAAAAATTCGTATAAATTTATTACTACAAAGTTAACAAAAATTGATATAGTGGAGTAACAATACTACATATATATCTTGCGAAATATAATAATTTTAAGATGAAATGTCTATTTTTTCAATACTAATAGATCCAAAACAGTTAAAATGAAATCCTAAGATGTAATTTACTTTTGAATTTACTTTAGTCCTATATTGCAAATAACTAACCATATGAGTTGACATATATTAATGTTATCAGGATATGATTCAATGATAGGAAACATGAATACTTTCCTGGAATTAAGGGAATCACCTAAATAATGACATAATTGAAGCCAACCACAACAATAATAACAATAGGGAAAAGCTTTAGAACATAAAATCGGAGATGTAAATGTAGAAAGCTATTAAAAAGGAAAAATCAGTAAAGGCAATTTGAAATTAAATAAAGACTTTATACTATTCGAACTGAAAATTCAACATGTTAAGCAACAATCATTGAGTTAACTACCTCAAGGGAGGTGAGGTGTCATACCTCACAATCTAAAACAGTAGACAAAAGAAATGGATATTATCTATCCTAGAAACTCTTTACTGGGAAAAAAAAAGAAACTATCATAGTTCAAAATAAAATCATTAAGGCCATTTGTTTGAAAAAAGGGTTTCTTCTCTTCACTCTTATCTTTATATACTCAAAATTCGGTCAAAGAATCTCATAAGTTTTTATATTATAGAATTTTTATCAATTTAGTTCTTTAATTTTAAAATTGATTAATTTAATTTCTATAGTTTGAAATTTTGTGCAATTGAATTCCTTGGTCTAACTTCGTCCTAATTTATCTTTTTATGCTTTTTATCAAAAACACTCATTTTGCTTATTTCTTTCTGTTTTTCCCAAATAGGATTTTAATGAAATATAAAAAACAATTAAATTCTTGGTTATAAATGTTTGATCAAGTTCACTAGAAAAAAGGACGAAATTGCTTTTAATGAAAGGTCTAAATTTTTTTTTCTTACATGTTTCTCTCTTTTTAAATCTCTAATTTGGCTGGACAAAAATTGAAAAATAGATTTTAATAAGAATAAATTATTAACTCTACGCGTATATAAAAATATAGAATTCTACCGTTTATTTTGTGTTTATTATTTTATTGTCGATGCTTGAGATATCGGTTGATTTATTTTCCCATTTGATTGATCGACTTTAGTTTATATCTCTTGTGATTGTAGTTGTCCTCATGTATGGTGTATGTTTATTGTGAGTATTGTGGTATTGCGTAATTTGTTACTTGAGATCCAACAATAAATTGACACATAAATTATCATTCATTTTTTTTTTTGTTTTTTTAACCTATTTTGCAATGTATATCTATATACAAAGATACAAATAGATTAGCTTAATTTCTCAACGAGGCAAAGGTTGGAATCCTTACTTTTTCTGGTCATCAGCTGCCAGTTCCCAAGTAGAATTGAGATGATGAGAGAGGAGTTTGGAATTTGGTTGCAAGCATGAGTCTTAAAAGCTCAAATTGCACCCAAATTGGGGTCCAAAAGCCTCCCACTGCCACTGGCCTAAAAGCAGCCCACAATGGAACACAACTACTTCTTAATACAACTAGTTCTTGATAGTTTAACTCATATAACCTAAGATATCCAACCCACTTAATCACATTTATTGAATGTTCAACATTTAAAAGCTATAAAACATATTACAATTTGTGTTTAAATAGTTAATGTTTTTGTGTCTAAACAGATAAATCATGTCATGATATGTACAAGATCACTTATATTTTGATTAAACTTTTTAATTCTTTTGTATATTATAACTTTAGTAATAAACATATTTTGGGCGTGTAGAGATTTTACACAAGCACAATGAATAAATTGTTTTGTGTTCATATCCATTCATTTATGTATTATTTCCGTAGTTTGACACTACACTTTTATGATTACTAACACAAATTGCCAAAACCTTAATGCTGAAGTTTTTCCTTTATTAATTGAGAAATATTCTTATTAAAATTTTGAAAATATTTATAATTCATTGTGATTTTTAATGCAAGGAATTCATACAATCAAAAAGTAAAACTTATAAATATATTATATATAAATGAAACCACTAGATATTAGTGATGATAATCCTAGGCATTTTGTCACCTAAAGGAATTTGATTCTAGAAAAGAAAAATGTCTAAGGATATTAATGATGATGGATTGAGCACAAGTATGATCCAACTTTATATTGGATTTGTTCAATTATACAATGATTTGTTGGTTGATTTGTGTTTGTTATAATTGTTACTTATACATATAACTTCATCGAAAAAAAATAATAAATAACATTTTAACATTTGAATAGAATTAATCTCCACTCAATATACATATTTGAAGAATTAACCTTAGCTCACTCATATGGTTGATATAATGTCTAAGGATATTCCAAGAGGGGACCCATTTTCTTCTTCAAGAATAACTAGCAAGTTGTCTGTGGGTTTGAGGAATGATCGTGGTACATGGTACCTAAGTATAAAACATCAAGATTAGTAGAATTCTTTTGACTTAATAATAAAATGATATAATTAATCATAAAATTTTAAATATAATAATAGAACTCAATTAAAAAAGTTAATAGCTGAAAAAGAAATTAAAATTAATTATTTGTCACGACATGTTCGAGAAATAAAATGAGCATTATAAATACGATGTTGAAACCGTCTCTTGATAAATTAGCAATATACAAATTGTGTATTGCAATAGATTTCAAGTAACAAAGATCAGATTAATGTAAGCATTTTAATTGAGTCTTGAAATTAATATATTATTTAGCACTTTTCAATCAAATAGTCAATAGCATGATTAAATTATGAATTAGGATTTACAAACATATCATAAATTTGTGTTTTCAAAGTAAAACAAAAACATAAAAATTTTAAATTGTATAATAATTCTATTTAAGTATTAGATCAAATTTATATTATTATAGCTTAACTCGATGCTTTGACCTCATTTTTTTTTCTTTTTCCATTAATTTCTCCTTCTTTTACTTATTATCCTGTATTAGTTTACTTCTACTATATTCACTAGCAATGAAATTATTAGATAATTATAAGTTATCAGACCCAGTACAAACTTCTCTACACTTTCAGTTCTTTAGTGATTGTTTGTCTTTTATGCATGAACTTGAAATATAAGATGCCAGAGGTTGAGAACAGTATGGAACTTACCAAGTTTGATAAGGTGATCCTTGAGACGTAACAAATGAGACCCAATATCTGCCTATGCTTTGGCCATTAACCCATGCTTCACCTTTCCCCAGTGAACCAAGATTTAGTCCAAGTGACTCATTTCCTGCTGGTGCATCAAATGAAGTCTGTGACATTATTTGAAATTTTATGCATGGTTAGCATACTTATATAAAACATTTTATGATGTCAAAAATGCATCTATAATATATATTATATCAATAAATAAAGATATAATACTTGAAAAAATTTCCTAAATTATTTTTAAAAAATCCAAATAAACTCTTATATTTGTCTGTTATATTTAATTAAGTATTTGTACTTTTACTATGGTTAAATAAACTTATTTTTTTTTGAAAGATGAGTTTTTATTAATGATAAGCTGGAATGCCGTGGGGAAACTAAATAAACTTATAACTAATGGTTGATTAATTGTTGTTAGTCAAAACATGTCACTTTTATATCATGTGGTACTGACATGACATTGATATGGATGGTAAAAAATGTAATATGACCATTTTATCATATCATATGATCAGCGCATCACGTTATTGTTCATTATGATATGTCAGCATGTTATGTTAGTGTGACGTGTCTTAATTAAAAATAATTAATCAATAATTAGTTATAAGAATTTATTTAACTTAAAATGAAACTATAAAGGTTTTATTGAACATAACAAAAGAATAGAAACTTATTTAATTTTGTTTCGAATAATTTAGATATTTTTTGAAGTATTATATGTTATAAATAATTCAATGGGCTGTGCCGAGTTCCAACCGAAAACCTTAAGCCCAAGCTTGGCTCATGTTGGGCTGGGCTTAAGGACTTAAATGGGCATGCTAATCCTACTTAGTCATACCTTATACCACGCAAGGGGATTAGGAGAAGTAAATGGTCTCCACTGAACTTTGCTTGATGCTTGCTCCAGGTAAATTTGTAGTTTCTCGCCTAATAGTCCAACCTATGCAAATCATAAGGTGTATCAATAACTCAATTAACGAAAGCAAGGATATCGTTGTTGCATTTGTGTTTTTAGTGTGAGAAAAGAGATTACCTGGTATCCCCATGAATAGTTGGTTAAATCCTTAAAGTCCTGTATATCATGAATCCTTACCCTCCGAAGCCCGGCAACCTTACTCTCTAAATATGCTCCAGAATCCTTTATATCAAGAGGGAAAAAAAAATTATTATGCCAATGATAAACAATGAATGTAAAATTTAAGATATATTTACATGATATTTGCATGATATTAACTCTTAATTAATTAAGAGCTAATCATCAGCACGAAGATTAAAATAGTCGTACCGGTAATCCAACCATGACACTTAGGAGAGAGATGTTGTTGTTGCCCTCGTTCAATGGAATTGTATTCTCCAATGTAAAACGTGTGTTCTTATGACTTCCATGTGTAGATCCTACGTATTAACAAAATCAAGATTTTAGATTGTTGAGATTTTGCAGAATATATAAGGAAAATAAGCAATCATAATAATTTTTTTGACATATATAATATCTAAAAAAGTTCTTAAACTATTTAAAAAATATAAATAAATCTTTATTCATTTATTGCATTCAATTAATCTCTTATACTTTTACTTTGAATAACATAAGCCTTATGACAATAGTTGATTAATAGTTGTTACTCAAAGTGTCATATGTCATTTTATGTTATATGACATAAACATGGCATTTTCACCCTCTATCTTAACAACACATGAACATAAAACGACAACTGAGCAATTAGTGAACTATTAGCCATAAGGGTCTATTTAGTTTAAAATAAAAATATAAAAATTTGATTAAATATAATAAAAAAATAAGTGCTTATTTAAATTTTTTTGAATAGTTTAAGACTTTTTCAACATTATGCCAAATTCTTTCTTACTTGTTTGTTAATTATGAGTACAAGAACATACAGATCATTTACTACAAGATTAAACAAATATCTGTTATTCGTTCCTACTTAATCAAAATATTCATCGTTAATATAAAACTAGAATCGGACTTACCTACTAAAACACCATTGACAAATGCATGTAAAGCATGCCCAGCCGAGTCCACCTTTAGAACTGCTTTACTATTTGATGATTCATGTCGATACATGAAGGTGTACCAAAGATAATCCGACATGTCTTTTGTGGTATTCATGTGCTCTAACAACGTATTGGATCTTTTTGATGTTTGTGCGAAGGTGGGAATAATGTCTCTGAATTCTTCCCACATTTCGGAACCGTTAAACTTCATGCCTGTTGTTATCGATCTGGTGTTGTTCTCAACATTTATCTATTTAAGGCAAACAAGAAGAACAAACAATCAAATTCAATTATATGCATTCAAATTCAATTACTTCAAGTTCATAATTTTCTAAAATTAAATTTAGGCTTGCCTTGGCAGTGTTGTAGGCTACATTCTTGCAATCAGGTAAAACACTAATTGAATTTGGACTCAATTCATATGATGAGTTTTGGAAGGGCACAACAACAGTTTTTGTATCGTCATTGTTCACTAGAAAAGCAGCACATTCTCCTGATTCTCGTCGGTAGATGTAACCCTACATTACAACATATTTATTCAACATGTTTTCCATTTTTAATTATTTCACAAACAAAAGAAAAAAAAAGATGCAAAGGTGTAGATACTGAATATTTATTGTTTACCGTTTGTCGTTCACCAAGGGAAAACATTAATTGTGTTCCAAATAATATAGGATTTGAACATGACTTAATTGCCGCGTGCAACTCCTTCAAATGGCCCCATTTCGGCTGCCTAATCAAACCTACATGAATCAAGTGAGGCTATTAAATAAGTGTTTGTTTTTTTACTTCAAGAGGAATACATAGTATTTGTAGAAAAGAGATTGTTTCACTGTTTTAAGCTAGAGTTTTTACAATAGGGTAGAGGGTTAAGTGATTAAAACATAAGAGTAGTTGATAATAGTTATTATTACTTGTTGTTTTTGTTGAGTTTTAGTTTGATTAGAATTTTAAATTATATTTGATTAGATTTTATGTTTGTGTACAACATTGAGTAGTTGTATGGTTTTAAGCTTCTTATTTTATGTTGAGTCCTAATTTCCATTCTACTTTGGACTTTTATATTATAAAAATGGTTCTCTAATTTTTTGAAGTGTGAGTAGTGCTTTGGAAGCTCTAGAGAGGAAACAAATTTTAACTTTGTCTTTTACTTGAGGTGGAGCTAGAGTGGTGTAGGTGCTTGGGAGGCTAATAAAAAAGGGTGTACAAGGGATCTTGGGTTAGTTTGGAAAGCCATAGAGGTCAATCTTTTTTGTTTCTCATGCAATTTTCATAACAAATGAGTATCATAACTTTGGATTCAATAAATCAAGATTCAAGAAAGATGTCAAAAGTTACTAGTTACTTAAATTTCTCAATTGAGAAGTTTGAAGGGAAAACTAGTTTCACATAGTAAAAGAGAAAGATGAAGGATCTCCTTGTGTTGAAAAGTTTGATGTGCTCCTTGCTAAGGAAGGAGAAAGACTAACCAAATGGCATGAAGGATGTTAAATGGGTAGAGTTGGAGAAAAAGTGTGTGAGCACTATTCAACCTTGCATCGAAGATAGCATGTTTAATCATGCTATTGATAAGGATTTTACTCTAGAGTTGAGGGCAAAATTGAAGAAGATTTAGTTGGTGAAAAGCCTTTTCAATAAGTTACAGCTTGATGAAGGTTGCATCTTTTAAAAATGGTGAAGAATGGAGACCTCATTAAGCATATGAATAGATTCAATGGGATCATTAATTAGTTGAAGAAGGTTACATGAAGGTGGAGGAGCAGGAGAAAACACTGTTGTTCCTTACATCGCTTCTAGTTGTGGAATCTTTGATTTACAAGAAAGATACAATAACATTAGAATAAGCATCAAGCAATGTTAATGTCTCGTGAAGGTGGTAGAGATTTAATTGACTTGGCATTAGGGGGTGAGGTTCTAAGGAGGAAGTCAACTAGCATGGGATCTAATGGTACCAAGTTTAGATCCAATAGTGTTCAATGCTTTTGATACAAAGGATATGAACATATTCGGAGGGATTGTCTACAAAAAAGGATGAAAGTTACAAGAACAAAGGTGAGTGTTTTTTCATCACTGATGATGATGATTATGCGGTCCTAGAAATCTCAAAAGATATGTATGCAAATTCTAGTTGGTATTTAGATTTTGCTTGTGTGGCTTATGTATACTATCAAAAAGATTATTTTAATTTACTGCAAAAAAGTGTGGTCGGGAATTTGACTTTGGGTTATAAAGCAATGGTGAAGGTTATGGGTCTTGGAGAGGTGAGAATCAAAATGTTTGATAGGATTGTGCGCTTTTTGATTGGTGAGACTTATATCCTAAAGATGTGTAAGAATCTAATATCATTGAGCCTATTAAACTCTACACGGTAGGAATTTTTTACTTGTGGGCGACTGGTAAAAGTCACAAAAGGTAACATGGTCATGGTGAAGGGGAATTTGCATAATGGTTTGTATTGTCTAGAATATGAAACATCAAAGAGAAGTGAACAGTGTGCAAGAGATGGTAGTTACCAAAAAGAGCTTTTATTTGTTGGGAAAATGATGAAAGGTTCCTATGGTACAGACAATCATGAAAGGATGAAAAATCTTGCTAGAAATTGGAATGGTCATCGAGGTCTTTTTTTGAAGACAATTAGTGCCATGGACTTGATGGCTAATAGGTGCATTGGTTGTTTAGGGAATTGAGTGTTGGACCATGTTTGATTTGGTTTGTGTAGTTGGCGTAATTTTGAAGGCCAATAGTTTAGAAAGTTTTGTGCTTGGAAAGTTATTCAAGGTGTTGGAAAGTAGGAGGAATTGGAGAGTTGCAATTGGCTACGACTAGCGGAAGAAGTTTAAGAAGTTTGAATTCAAGTCAAACATGAAGATTTGTCGAGTTTTAGAATTATAAATTTTAATTGACTAGGATTTATGTTCATGTATAATATTGAGTGTTTGTACCGTTTTAAATTTCTTGTTCCACATTAAATCTCAATTCCCATTCTAATTTGAACTTTTATATTATAAACGTGGATCTATTGGTTTTAGAAGTGTGAGCAGTGCTTTGAGAGCCCTAAAGAGGGAACACCTTGTACCTTCGTCTTTTGTTCGAGGTAGAGATAGAGTGAGGTGGGTGAGTGTTCTTGAAAACCTATTAAGAGAGGATGTTCAAGGATCTTGAGTTGATTTGGGAAACTATAAAAGTCAATTTATTGTACTTTAATTTTTTAATACTTGAAGAATTGTTTCACTTTGTGGACATAAATAAGAAGTCAAATAACGTAAATTCTTGTATTTTTTTATTTATTTAATTTTTTTATATTTTTTCTTTGTTATTTCTTGAACGATTTTCATAGCAATTTTCAAAATTCGAAATAAATATATCAGTCCACTCCCAAGTTAGGATATTGATGTTGGGAATTACATTCCGATCGTATCAAGATATTTGGTAATATTACCAAAGTTTGAAATTAAAATTATTTATTTTAAGACAAATGATCTTATCGATTAACTCAACTTCCAGCTAATAGTAAATGTAGACAATGAAGTGCATAGTTATCTACTAGACTGCAATATGTAAGACGTACCATACTCATCAAGGGGTCCTTCGTCATAGTAACTTGTTGTTACGTATGAAGATGTGGTTCTCCCAAAATTAGTTCCACCGTGGTACTGAGAAGAAACAAGAGAACAAGAAACGTTTCTCTAGTCAGATGCAACTTGTAGGAAAACATATAACTAGCATAATATTTTTCAAGGAAAAAGGAATTTATTTATATCCATTGCGAGTACCATATAATAATTTACGAAGGTCCCATTCCTTGCAACAAATAGAGCGACTTGAAACGCAATGTCTTGGGGAGATCTTGTATTTGGTTCTTCACCGTATGCCTGATACCTTCAAGGGAAGCCAGTGACATTGATTAGAAGCAAAATATATTGCTTAAATCATTCGCTAAAAATAAAATTTGGATTTCACAACTTTGGTGCTGTGAGATTCAACAAAATCCCATTTTTTGTGAGTGGTGGAAAGGAAAACCAATGCATATATGTATAGGGCAATCCTTGCACATACCGAGATGTCCAATTCTCTGTCCACATCCAAGGCTTTTTAAATGAATTAGGCCCTGGAAATGACTCCCCGCATTTCATCCCATTGCAAGTGTTGATCTGCCCAAGAGATTGATCATGTCTGTCAGAAGCAGTCTTAGCAACATGGCATCCTATGTGTCTATTTCAGTAAATAATTTGTAAATCCTATGGTAAGAGGACCAAAAAGTTGAAATTGTAATGCCGATGTAAGTGACAATACCCTCAAACTTAAAGAGTCAAAGAAGTATTGTACCTTTCTACTTTTGAGATAAAAGTAAATTATCAAATAATTAAAACAATTGTGATGACCTATAAAGAGAGTAAGGGGACTAACCACTGGATCAGGAGCATCACTTTGCTTGCACATCATCCAGGGGACCCCAGTTTGAAGTCCTACGGCCATTTCTGCTGCCCATTTAACGTACGGAGGTCCTTTCTCATGAAATGCTGGTTCTACTAATTGGTACTCATTCTCAATCTACATAATTAAATATCAAAGCAATTGATAATTAATTAAGCCTTCGAAAGATAACATTGTGACATTAAGCAATGAATGGTCAGATATACACAACCTGTGATACTATGATGGGTCCCCCTTGTGAAGCATACAAGTTTTCTGATTTCATCATGTTAACGATTATTGTGGTAAAATTTTGCATATGCACCTGCGCCATCCATGAATGTGTCTTGGGTTCATACTCATTATGATGAAACAGGGAAAGAGGTTTTCCAGCCATTAATATACCTTAAATGGTTCATTGTCAGATCGGTATACAATGCCTGGGACATCATGTAACCAGAAAGGAAATCCACTGCAGAAGAATTAGCTCAAGTTGACTTAATTAATAATGATGTTGCAATTGCGGAAATCAATCATATGCATGCTACTCGATTATAAGTATTAAAAGCAAAGGTAAGTTTTCTTCTCTTTACCCATAATTCCATTCACCCTCAATAAAGGGGCCAATCCTGAGACTTGCATATAGGCCTTGTGCTTGGATTTCCTTAATGAACCTAACTAGGTCAGCTCTTCCATTGAAATTATACTGCAAGGAGTGGTGGTTGAAAATTCTGATCACAACAATTAAAGGAATATGTAGATGGATAACAAGAGAGTAAATTGCACTTGTTGTCCCTGAAGTTTTGATCAGAATGTCACTATAACCTTTCAATTTTGAAGTCATTTTTTATTTTCAAAATTTTAATTTATATTAAAAAAATTGACATAATATCTAAAAAAAATTTATAAACTATTTAAGAAAATTTAAATAAATTTTTATTCTTTTATTGTATTCAATTAGATCTTTTACTTTTATTTTAAGCCAGTTAAGCTCTTATAATTAATCGTTGAATAATTATTTTAACTAATGATAATTAATTAATTATTAATTTAAGAGATTATTTGATTTAAATAAAAGTATACTAACTTTATTAAACGTAATAGAAAAATGAAGATTTTAATTTTTTTAAATGGTTTAGAAAATTTTCAAGCATTAGTCAACCGCATCGTGAATCTTGTCAGTTACTTATCCATTAGTATCTCGACGACGTGTAATTATGTGTGTCACCAATTAGGAAGTTATTAATTGAATTAACAAGTGAACTAAGAGGAGCAGATTTTGACACAAAATGAAGGTTTGATAACACAAATATGAAATTTAAAACTATAAAGACGAAAATATAATTAGGCTAAATTTTTAGAGACAATTTGTGCAATTTTACCTGGCCTTTTTGGGGCTCATGAAGGTTCCAAAACACGTAGGTCTGTATCACATCTAATCCTCCCTCTTTGGCTTTGGTTATTAATGAAGGCCACATCTGCAAACAGTTGACATGCTTTCTTTCTTTATCATAACTATAAATATATAAAAAATTTATGAGATATGTAAATATTTATGCATGTTGCTGGAATTCACCTTTTTGCAATAATAATGATCTATATTTAAAAATATTTTACCATGCTTTTGTAGGCAATAGTTTTGTATTAGCATACCATGCAATATTAAGATTGATAGTTTTCATAACGAATTCTTTTACTATATTAAAAGTTGAACATAATTTGATTATATATGTTAAATTATTTTTTAAATTCTATTCAAGCATAATTTATTATAATCTTTTAATCATTATTATTTATATTAAAATTTAATAAATTTTGATGTATGGTGCATCACAGAAAGCAAGGTATCACTACATATTGAAGTAAGTTGGGCTAATAGCTTTAGACTTGTGGTGGTGTCAAGCTTGCAGAGCTCGAATGGACTCGGCCCTACTCACCAACCTTTGTAGGGACCCAAAACTCTTTTACCAGTTAAGCAATTTGTGGAGGATTACTACTCTATACGTTGTGGGTGGGTGAAATTTTTAAATTTCATAATTAATATTAAGTGATTGTTATATATTTATATAATTAATTAATTTATTAATATTTATAAATATATCGAATGAGACGCATGAATTATTTAACTTGTCGATGAAATTTAAAAGTACACTATATACTGATATATAAATGATAATTTTTTATTTTAAGATCTTAGTTTTAGACGAAATAGTTACCTAAAACATTAATAAAACAATGAATCCTGACGTTAAGAAAACCATAAAAGCGATTCAGGTGTCTACATGTGTACAAAGTTTTAACCTTACTCTACTTGAAAATGTTCACGATGTCTCTTACAAGTTCTTTTGTGATGGAGAACATGATTTGGTTAATTGCATTGTTTTAAAAACAAAATATGGCAACTTGCCAGTTTTAAATGCTGTTGACTGAATTTAGCAATGGAAGAGGCCAAAGCTCTAGCATTTTTGATGATTAAACAAATACAACTACAAGACATTGGCGAAATAATCAATGAGAAGAAATTAAGAAGCTGTGGACAGAAAGGAAAACGTAGCATATACTCTAGACACCATAGTTTCCTTTCAAGCAATGGTTTCCGCTTTCCTGTGTCAGATCCTACAGCAAATTTAGTCACCTCAATCTACCATGTCCTCGATATCCCAAATAAGTCGTTGGCAATTCAAGTAGAAATCTTGAGGACAAGGGGTCAACTCAATTATAAGATAGATGGTGTCGTTGACCAGAATTTGTGATCTGATCTATTTGGCAATGGACTCAACTCAAAGATTGAGTAATACCATTTTCGAACAATTGGATATATGCGGTTATTCAGAAATGATACGATCATTTATTTCTTTCTTACATGAGTAATTAGACGGTTTGATTGTTGGATTTTTTTAATGTTGTTAAGGTTCATTAGCAAGCTATTCAGTGACACTACCAGCTAGCCATAAGAGAAGTACAATCCTGACAAGTTCAATCTAATTCTGTTTAAGAAAAAGACTTGTTTGTCAAAAACACAAAAAAAAAAAAAATTGAACAAATTAAGTGTGTGATTTGCCATCATGTACACGATAGATAGACATGCACGAAACTACAAGGAAAGAAGAAATACCTCAGGGGTGCTTCGAGGGTAGTGTATAGAACCAGAAAATAGGAGTTTTCGCTGCCCTTGTATGATCAAGGATCTGCCATCGTAAGTTACTTCTCCTCCTTCAACAGTGGCGACAGCAGCAACTACTGCAAGTATAAGCAACCAAAACTGCCTTTCCATCACTTCACACACTTTGCACTCAATGCCCAAACCAAAGTACATTGGAGGAGGAGAAACTCTCTTTGTTGTGCTAGTGAAACTAGCCTTCGAATTCCCTCCAAGAATGAGGCTGGACTCTCCTGATCGACACTTGGTGGCCCTTATCTTATAACATAATACTAGCTCATTAGATTGAATAACACGTCAGGAAATCATAATCTTCGGGATTTGAGATATTAAACTGGGTCTTGTACCGAGAAACGGGAGCAATTAAATGGGGTTTTTGTTTTCTTCTTATAATATTTATTCAATGAGATTGGTATTAGGCTGTATAGTAACAAGATTATGAATATAACGTAAAAGCCACTTGTGAGACAGAGAGGGAGAGAGAGAGTTAGAAGGCGGCAGATAAAACGGTATAATATAATGTTGCACGTTAATTAACTTAGTTTTGCATAGGGATGGACGGTGGTTTCAGTGCAAGAGACAACGATAAGAAGCCTTTGATAGATCCGTCCAGTCCAGATAATGTCATGGAATTTCTGTGACAGGCTAGGCAAGCAGCCCATGATTCAACTTCTCTCTCAACCTCAATTTACTCCCATGAAAATGCCATTCTTGCACTTTATAGTCACAATATAGAGTTCATCAACTCTGATAACTCATTTCTCCATTTCCTTTTTTGAACTTACATATATATATATATATATATATATATATATATATATATATATATATATATAAATGGTTAGGACAAATCCAGGATCTTACGAATAACAGCCATTACGTCAAATTTGAATTAATTTTTTTTATAAAATAAGAAAATCATAAAGTAAAATTATTCAAATTCTGATTATGAGTATATTTTGTTTTCTTCTATGTGTATATAAATTTTAAATGAAATTAAAGTCTTGAACCTAAGAAATCTGTATCTTAGAAATATATATTGGGGCATTTTAGATAGGTTACCCAAACATAAACATATGTGTTTTTTATTTAAGCATGACCAGCCATGCATGTGCATGAAAACAACACATACAAAAATATTATATTATTTATAATTTGTTTTTGCAAAATTAGAGAGTAGGAAAAAAAAAGAAGAAAAAGAAAATTTTCAATGTTTAACTATTTAAAAGCTTTTAAGAAAAAATATAGTTATTGGACTTCCAAAGATATCATTTGAAAATAACAAAGTTTGTGATGCATGTCAATTTGGGAAACAAGTTAGAAGTTCATTTAAATCTAAGAAAGTCATATCAACTTAGAGGCCACTTGAATTATTACATGTTGACTTATTTGGACCAGTCACTATTGCTAGTCTAAAAGGCAAGTCATATGGCTTTGTTATTGTAGATGATTACTCTATATATATATGGGTATTTTTTCTTATTAATAAAGATGATGCACTGCCAATATTTGTTAAACATTTTAAAAAAGGTTAAAATGAAAAAGGCTTTACTATTTTTAATGTTAGAAGTGATCATGGTGGTAAATTTGAAAGTGACAATTTTGAAATATTTTGTAATGAAAATGGTTTTGATCACAATTTCTTTGCTCTTAGAACTCCACAACAAAATGAAGTTTTTGAAAGAAAGAATAAGACTTTTAAAAAAATGGCAAAGGTTATGCTTTGTGAAAACAACTTGCCAAAATATTTTTGGGTTGAATCTATGAACACTGCAACTTACATTTTGAATAGAGTTTCCATTAAAGCCGTAATTTCTAAAACCCCTTGAGCTTTACAAAGGAAGAAAACTAAATATTTCTCACTTAAGAAGTTTTGGATGCAAATACTTTGTTTTGAATAATGGAAAACACACTTTGGGAAAGTTTGATGCAAGAAGGGATGAGGCAATTTTCTTAGGCTATGCATTGAACCCTAAAGCATATAGAGTATTCAACAAAAGAATTTTAGTTATAAAAGAGTCAATTCATATTGCTAGACAAAGGAAGCTAGTGTTTGATGATGATGATACAGATGACATTAAGAAAAAAATGGAGAAGATGAGCTTATATGACAAAGAAAATGATGAAAAGAGCTCAAAGGAGAAAGATGATGAAAAACCACCATTAGAAGACTTGCAAAAAACTTAAGAATAACACAACAATCTTCCTAAAAGCTGGAGATTTATAAGAAATCATCCTAAAGAGCTAATCATTGGTGATCTTTCGAAAGGTGTCAAAATTAGAAGAAGATTAAGAGAAGCTTGTGAGTATCTAGCATTCATATCACAAGTGGAACCAAAGAACTTTAAGGAAGTTGAAAAGGAAAAGTATTGGATGATAGTTATGCATGAAAAGCTGGGTGAATTTGAAAGAAGCAAAGTTTAGACTTTAGTTCCAAGGTCAAACAACCACCCAATTATTGGTACAAAATAGGTGTTTAAGAACAAGATGGATGAGTTGGGAAATGTGGCAAGGAATAAGGCAAGGTTAGTTACTCAAGGATACAATCAAGAAGAAAGTTGTGTGAGAATTTTGAGAAGGAAATGTAGGAAGAATTCGAAATGATCATAATGGGAGAGCTAAAGTTCTTACTTGGTTTACAAATCAAGCAGTGTAAGGATGGAATATTCATCAACCAAGAGAAATATACCAAAAAAATGTTGAAGAAATTCAGTGTGATGAATATGAGTTAAATTAGAACTCTTATGAGTCCCTCCACAAAGCTTGACAAAGATAATAAAGGAAAAGATGTGGATCAAAAGCTTTATAGAGGTATAATTGGTCCACTTTCTTATCTAACTGCAAGAAGACCTGATATCTTATTTGATGTTTGACTACGTGCAAGATTCCAATCATGTCCCAAGGAATCACATTTGACTGTAATGAAAAAGATTTTTAGATATCTCTTGGATACTCAAAGTTTGGGCTTATGGTATTCAAAAGGTTCATATTTTAATCTATTTGGCTATTTCGATGCTAATTTTGCTGACAGTAAAACTAATCGGAAAGCATTAGTGGTACTTGTCAATTTTTTAGAAACATGATTATATCTTGGTCTTGCGAGAAACAAACTTTCGTTGTTCTATCAACTGCTGAAGTTGACTATATATCACTAGGTAGTTGTTGTACACAAATACTATGGATTAGACAGTAATTAAATGATTTTGAAATGGCTATACATAAAGTTTGCATATATTATGATAATATGAGCACCATAAATATCTCAAAAATCTTGTTCAACACTTTAGAACAAAGCACATAGAAATTGAACATCACTTCATTAAAGATCATGTGTTTAAAGGAGATATTAAAATAGACTTTGTAGACACCTTGCATCAATTAGCTAAAATTTTCACCAAACCATTGAGTGAAGAATAATTTTATAGAATTCAGAGAGATTAGAAATGTTTGATGCTAATGAAGTCTAAATTATGTTGAGTTGATCATGTTTTTTATGATGTACCATATGATGATCATGTTCATTCCTTGATGTAATTGATTAGAAAATGTTTTGATTAGTTAAAGCGGCATTAAAAGGGAAATAAGACTGACATTAATCAATTAGGACCTTCTTTAATTAATTAGAACATCTCTATCTTAAGTTATCTAAGCCAAGTCAGTGAACTTTTAATCTGTTAAAAGTTTCCCCAGTAAGTTAATGAAAGTCAGAAACTTTGAAAAGTTTTACGCTAGAGACACAATAATTAGTTAAGACATGCGCTACTTGATTAGAGCACCCCTACTAGTAAAAAATTATCACATAGAAAAATTTCAAAAAAAAAAAATACTGTGCAAGTGGTATGGAAAACCACTCACTCAAAACGTGGGGTAAACAGTTAATAAACTATTCTTAAAAACTCTCTAACTACTAAGAAACCATTCCCTAGAAGATCAAAGCCCAAAGAACTTCCAATTTCTCTCTCTCTAAAGCTTGAAAAACCTAAGTGCACTCTATAAAAAATCCCATGGCTAAAACCTCTCTCACACAGAAAGTTGTTGATAAAGGGAAAGGGCAAAGAGAGGGTGATAATCCCCCATCTCTTCCTTTGACAAAAAAGGGGAAAAACTCAAGATCCTTTAACCGAGAAGACGAGATAAAGTAAGAAAAAAACTTTAGTTAAAGAGAAAGGAACAATTGTTACGGGATTTTCACAAGAAAAAGTACTAGTTCCACTTCTTGATTTAGAAATACGTTGCATGTTGATAAGTTTAAGAAAATAGAGAATGCAATAGTTTTATATGGGAAATTCTTTGACTAGCCTAGCTTTAATGAAACACCAACAATAAAGAATTTAAAGGGGTATTTTGAAGAATTGAAATTGAGGAATCTGAGTAGATTTGGGGATAAAATGTTTAGTCCCTCTTTAGTAAAAGAGTTTTGCTCTAGCATTGCAGTGAATAGAACTACATTGGTTAATCAAAAGAAATATATAGAAGATGGGCTAAAAGTTATCTTGAGTGGTAAATAATTTCATATTAGTGCCAAAGACTTAAGATAATTCTTAAAAATAGAGTTTAAAGTAAGAGAATTTAAAATGTTAGAAAGGTATTATCCCAATCATGTTTAGGAAATAGTGACTGAAAGGAAAGAAAATTTTCCATTTGGAAGCTATGCTAGTGATATACAAAATGCATAGCTCAAAATCCTTCATTATTTTATTGCAACCACAGCATATGGTAGGAGTAGTAGCTTCAGCTACGCTAGTGCTCAAGAGTTATGGTTGATGGAATCTGTGTTTAATGATATCCCACTGAATGTAGGCAGATATATGATTAAGAGAATCAAAGGAACATTATTAGGAGATAAGGCTAACTTGGCATATGGAAATATTATTTCAGCTCTTGCAAAAAAGAAGCAAATTTGGAGTATAAGGTTTCAAGCTGGTTTAACAAAAAACAAATATCAAAGAATTTTTTTGAAGAGTGTTTTGAAGATGAGGTACAAGCTAGAAAGAAATTAGTGTATCAAATCCATAAGAGGCATACCACTTCCTCATGCCATTGAAACTCCATCCACCCTTTACTCAAAAGTCAAGCAACCTCCACTTCAAAGTGAAATGATATTCAATCTTCTCATGAGGATAGATGGAAAATTGATAAACTAGGCTAAAAAAATAAGCAAAATTGAAGAAAAGCTACAACATCTTGAAGATCTACTACTTCAAGGAAAAAGACTTACAACCTTTATTTCAGAGAAGTAAGCAACAGCCACAAGTGCCTTCAGTGAAAGAACTATAGAGTAGTTTAAGGTCCCTATATTTGACCATGAAGGTAAAACTAGAAAAGAACAACTTGAACTTGAAAGTATGAATCAAAAAGGGGATTTTGAAAAAGAAAAGGCTATGCAAGAGGAGAAGGAAAAAGAAAGAAAACCAACAATAGAAGAAATAAACAAGAGGAAAAAGTAAAAGTAAAATAGGAAGTTGAAAAAGCAAGGCTGAATGAAGAACATCCATCAGTAGAAAAAAGGAGCATCAATTCTCCCATGGAATCAGAAGAGATAAAGGTCTCTCAATTCATCAATGAATTGCTGAAAGAGGTTGAAGTTGATTAGAAAAGAAAAAGAGTAAGAATGGAACAAGAGGCTTAATTTGCCTAGAAAAAATCAGAAGAAACTATCACTCAACTAGTCCAAGACAAGGGGAAGATGGCAGCTGCTAAACCAACCTCTTAGAAACCTACTGGTAAAGGTAGAAAAACAATGGCCATTAAGACCACCATCTTCAAGAGAGAAAAATCAGCAAGATTGGCCTTGATCTCCACTACCTATCTTTTTAAGCTTGCAGGCCCCCAGATTATTTTATCTACCTTTTCATCCTTATCATCTAATTCTTTATCTAACTCCTTTCCTAGGCCTCTAAAAGTGCATTTTGGCATTGATGAATCTTCACCCTCATCAAACTTTGATTAAGATCTTTTTTGGATGATGACAAAAAAAGGAAAGATAAGATTAGAGAGTAAGTGTAGAAAGTAATGTTTTAGACAAAACAAACTCAATTTTTAGCTATGTTTTATGTTGAACAATGCTTATGTGCTATGTGTTGTGTTGTTGTGTTGAAGTTTATGTTTAGGTTGGTATGATGAAATTGTGTTGAATGGTTGAACAATGCTCTCTCACACACACACACATATACATTTTCTTATGATTCTTATGATTGAATGGTTTTATTTTTCATGCTTTTATATTGGATAATTTTATTGTTCATAGGGTACATATTTAAAAAGAGCACATATTCAGGGGGGCCAATCCCCAAATCTGCACATAAAATATTTTTTATATAGACATTGTAGTTTTAATCTAGAAGTGTTTTGTCATCATTAAAAATGGGAGAGAATGCTGATTTGTTTTATTTTTTATGATAACAAAATATTCCTCCATTAATATCTAACTTCACTATTTAAGTGTGCAAGATAAAGTTAATTCCCTGAATAAAATTAGTGTTTAAAGGCAAGATCACATAATAGATAGGTTAATCAGTTAAAATGAGAAAGATGAAGAGGGTTTGTGAAGACAAAGCCCTTGTAATTGATTAATATGAAGCCTTAATCAGTTGAGGCATGACTGGATGACAAGTTGAAACAAAACAGAAAAATCTTAATTAGCTAGTGCTGGACAAAGGAAAATAGAGGTGTGCTAATCGGTTAAAGCATTAGACTTGAAGAACCTCTAAGTGCCAAAATTCAAATTTGAAATAAGTTTGACTATTGAAGGGAGCCAAAATGAAGAAACTCAAATTGAAAATTTTCTAATTGATTAGAGCTTTTGTTAATTGGTTAAGATTGAGAGAAGTGAAGCTCCAATCAGTTAAGGGAAGAGTTAATCAATTAAAGGAAGTCTGCTGAAGTAGAGAAACCTGAAGACAAAAATCTCTTAATCAATTAGAGTTTTCTATAATTGGTTCACGCAAAGTACATAACAACAAGACAATGCAAGGCAAAGAAGCTATAATTGGTTAGAGCAGCCTCTAACCAATTAGTTGAACTTTGTTTGCCTTTTGAATTTAAACACTAGAAAACAAAGTAACATTTAGAATGGCATCAAAGTTTTCCCTAATGTCTAAAGTCTGTCTTAAATAGTAAAATCTAGCTCCCAAAGTATAAAAAGAAGCTCCAACAATCAAAGAAATGAGATTGAATGAGAAAAGAGCTAGTTTGAGTAAAATGCCCAATATCCTTCATAAAAAGCACTTGTTTTTTACTCTCATTATAGAAAATGTGTTTGAGCTTACTTATAACCTTTCTAGATTGTAAAGACTTCTTGTTGTACTTTTTGTTTCTTCTTTTTCTTGGGTAATTAAAGTGTGGGAAGCATTCTAAAAGGTCATTGTAAGGGAATAGAGCTTGGGTTAGAAGCTCACCTAGTAAAAGCTTAGTGGAAGTTGTTAATTTCACTAGTATAGTGAAGTTAGGTTAAAAATCCTTGATTGAGAGATCAAGGTAGGGAATGTAGGTCAAAGGGATAGAACCACTATAAATGCTCTTACATTGTCCACTATTCTCTACCCTTCCTTACTTAATGTCTTTTAATCTTAACAAGTTTTAGACCTTCCTTCATCTAGTTGATGAAAAGCTCTATAAGTTCTAAAGGGCTAACTAGAAATTTTTAAATGTTATTCACCTCCCTTTAGCACTCCAACGAGACCAACATAAACAAGATGCATAATATGCCCTAAGTGTTACGAGTAGTTATGAGTCTAATTTAGGTGAATATCACTAGATAGTAGTAAAAAATATTTTCAAGTACTTCAGAAAAACTAAGGATATCATCTTGGTCTTTGGAGGTACCAAACTCAATGTAATAGGCTACAATGATGCTGGATTTGAGTTCAACTTGGATGGTAGTAAATGACAAAGAAGACATGTATTCACTTTAAATAGAGGCGTAATTATTTAGAAAAGTTCCTAAAAAAAATATTTGTAGATTTTATAATGGAGATAAAATACATCTTTGTGTTTGAGGCTATGCAAGAGGCAATTTGAATTAAGAAGTTTGTCATAGAACTGGGTGTGGTTCCTAGAATTTTTGAACCAATATCCTTATATTATGTGACAACAAGGAGCCATTGTGAAGCAAAAGAACCATGGTCTCATCAGCTTTCCAAACATGCATTGAAGCAGTACCACTTGATTAAAGAGATCATTAAGCATGGTTACATAAAGATTGATGGGTATTGTTAGTAAAAATGTCATTTGTCATTCTATACCACGTGACACTGACATGACATATTGACATCCCATAATAGATGATAATGTGACATAATGATATGGTTATGTGACATTTTCACCATCCACGTTAGCGTCATGTCAACACCACGTGAGTATAAAATGGCAAGTGACATTTTGACTAATGACAATTAATCAACCGTTAGTCATAAAGGCTTATTAGGCCCAACATAAAAATAAAAAGACTCGATTGAACTCAATAGAAAAATAAGAGCTTGATTGAATTTTCTTTAATAGTTCAAGGGTGCTATGCCTTGAATAAATCATAAAATATTTCTCTTGCAAGCTTAGGTTGCATAAAGTAGAAAATAAAGCGTTATTGTTCATTGCTACACTACCATATTGAATACTACGCATAAAATAGATTATCAAGAAAGTGTTATTGTTCATTGCTACACTACCATATTGACTTCAAGTCAATAGGACTAAATGATATATATGATTGTAGTTGTTATCATATCCTTGCAGATGTAGTTAATCGTATGATATATATGATTATGAACTGGAATCTTGGGCCTATCAAATTCATTGCAATGTTGGAAATCTCCCAACAACATATTTATTACTACCTCTTGGACCTTGTTTATCATCTCTTAAGAGTTCGAAACCTTTTATTGATAAAGTGGAGGGGAAATTGGAAGGATGGAAATCCAAATTTCTATCCATAGGTGGTAAAGTCACCTTGTTAAAATCAGTCATTAACATTTTGTCCATATTTTCTATGTCTTTTTTTCAAATGCCAAGAGGGATTAAAGATGAGATAAAAATAATAATAAAGCATAGGTTTTAATGGGAGGGAATTAATCATAACAAGGGAATTCATTACGTTTCCTAGGACAAAGTATGTCGGCCTAAAGAGGAAGGGGGCTTGAGATTAGTGGATTTGGAGAACAAGAATAGGGGATTTCTTTTAAAATGGTTATGGAGGTATGGCAATGAGAAAAAAAGTTTCTAGAGATGTTTGGTGGCAGCCAAGAATGACTATGATCCACATGGCCTGTTACCCAAAATTGCTTAGACTCATAAATGTTCTAAAATTTGAAAAAAAATTATTTCTCCTCTGTTGCTTACTAATAAGATTTTCTTGTAAGTTAAAGCTAATTTGGGAGTTGGTATAGGAGATGGATCATAAGATTTTCTTGTAAGTTAAAGCTAATTTGGGAGTTGTTATAGGTGATGGATCATCTATTTCATTCTGGCATGATGCATGGTTGGAAGATTTAGGACTAAAAGAAGAATTCCCAAGACTATTTGCATTAGTAGTGAATAAAGATGGAAGGTTAAAAGAATATGGTCAATGGACAAATAATGGTTGGCAATGGCAAATTAGAAGGCAATTGTTTGGATAGGAATTCAAGCAGTGGGCACGATTATGGAGCTACTTGAGGGAATATATGTTAGGTAAGAGATTCAAGGATGAAATAATATGGATAGCTACAAGGATGAAATAATATGGAAAGCTACACCTAGTACTATATTTTCTTCCAACTTTGAATCTGATGAACTTTGGCAACGAATATGGCTTGGGTATGCATGAATGAATCTGTAACAGTTAAACTGGGCTTGAGTTGAAATTTTCATGTGGCAATTGATGTGGGAAAAAATTACAGTTAAAATGGAGTTGGCGAAAAGAAACTTAATTAAAGTTGAGCAAGCAAATTTTGTTTTACGCATGAATGAATCTGAAACAGTTTCTCACTTATTTTTTTCATGCTATGAGACATGAGGTTGTAAAGAATGTGGATTTCTAATTGGGTTGTTAATTCGATTTCGTCTTGTTGTCCAAAAAAAAAATCTTTTTAGCTTGGAAAACTGTAGGGATGGATGATAATAGAAAGAAAATTTGGGTGCTGGCATTTGATTCCATAACTTGTTCCATTCGGTTGTTTCAAAACAATGTTGTTTTTAATGGGAAAACTTAGGATATTAGACAAGTTTATGATTTGATTAAGCTTCGAATTGCGGTTTGAAATAAAGCTAAATGGGTTGAGTTGATAATGTCAATGGATGATGCATTCAGAAATCTTGCTTCAATTTGTTTTGCTCAGAAATTGGATAAAATTAGCAAGGAAATTAAATGCTCAACACCTCAAGTAGGGTGGATTAAATTTAATGTTGATAGAGCTTAATAAGTAATCCAGGTAAGGTAGGAATTAGAGGAATTTTAAGAGATGTTTAAGGTAAAGTAATTATGAGATTTTCAAAGCAATTTGGTGTTTGTAATGCCAACCAAGTAGAGATTTTAACTAGTCGTGAAGCCTTCTAATTATCTTTTAGATACTTAAAAAAAGGCACAACTTAAATTGCGGATTGCAAGTGATTCCTTCAATGCAGTGACACAGACATGCAAAGTGGCGAAAAGCACTATGGATTTACAGACAGTATATGCTACAAAATGAGTGGCTGCAAAAGCATATTAATTCTTAGAAGGTTAATCAGATACTAAGGGAGTTCAATAATGGAGCTGATGAATTAGGCAAACAAAGTGTTATAAGGGACAATGATCTTGTGGAATTCCATGGAGTTCAGAAGTGGGTTATGGCTGGAATGCTTATGGTAGAGTCCGAGTAAAGCGGAATTCTAAGATAAGGAAGTGGACATAGACCTGATTTCTTAGGAAATTGAGTTTCATTTTAATCGGCTGCATTGATGTGATGGTCCTGGTGGAGTTGGACACGGCTTTAAGTTCAAATTTGACTCTCATCTCACTCGGTGTACACGAGACTCTGGCTGGTAACAGTTGGACAGTTATTTCGAGGCAGCTGGACAGCTTTAAAGAATTTAGTGTGAATGAAGTTTTAGGACAGCTTAATCGGGACCAGTGCACAACGTTGTTCAAATTTGGACATTATTGTCTTAGTTTGGACATTAAACCGTGGGAGTCACATCAAATGATTCTTTGTTCTATTATGTTCAGATAATAGGTAGTAATTTTTGGTTTTCATTTTGCAGCTCCGGTTTTGTGAAGTCAAGTTGTGTTTAGGCATCCAAATTCCGCAACTCGAATGGTTTTAGGATTGGGGTTGTTTTTAGCTTTCTTCATTTTATTTTTATTTTTATTTTCATGTAATCATAATATCCATATCGATTTGATATTGACATTAAGCAAATGAAATTTGTATTTTATTAAAAAAATATTATTTTTCTATATCACAAATTTTATTGAACAGAAAAAAAAATTTGGAGTAGTCTTAAAATCAATTTATTTTAAATTGAGCTTATAAAGATTTTAGTTGTCTTAGCTTGTGAGTCATTTTTAAGAAAAATTATTTCAAGTTTTGAATTTAAACAATATAGTTTAAATGGGAGATTATTGAATGTTTTCAAATAATTAAAGTATGGACTTACATTGTTTGATTTATTTTTTGATTTTTATCAAATTGGGCTAAGTTAATTTGCCTTTATAAGAGACAATATCATAATTCATAATATGATTTAAAAAAAGGAGTCGGACTCCAATATTATATGTGGGTCTAATAATATAGGCTTATATAAAAAACCTTAAATCTTGTAATGATTGTGACTATGGATTCATTGTATAAAGCTAAAGTTGTTGAGGATTTAAATCATACTAAGTTAACTCACACGCAATGGAATATTATTAAAATTTTAATCTCCAAAGCCATAGATTACTTTAATTGAAATTAATCTAAAAAAAAACTATAAGAAAAATTTTGACATATATGAAAGTCTGCTTTTTTGGGTGAAGTCTTCCTTGGCTTTTCATTTTAGCTTCTGTACATCAACTAGGACTTATTAAATTATAGCAGCACAGTTGTCCTGTCTTTAATGGTGATTCAAGCAATTATTTATCGAAATCTCTTCACTAAGAGTGTGTGAATCCTTAAGTCAAATTTTGTGCTAGAAAAGTCTCAACTTTTGAGCTCTCTTGTGTTTCTCTCTTCTGGCTGTTGTCCTATCTCAACGCATAAGAATGTAAAATAGAACTATTCTATATACACAAGAGGAGGCGAAGAAATTCTTTTATAGAGTGAATTGACATACTCTTTATCCAATAAGGATTATAAAATGTCTTGGGCTAATTTGACCTTTATTTAATACTCCATCAAATCATATTTGATTTAGCCCAATACTTAATTGGATCAAGCCTCTATAAAATCAATTAGATCACATCCAATTGAACTCAAATTAATTTCGACAGTTCACTTTATGTGTGTGACCCATTAGGTTCTCAACATATTGGTAATAAATATAAATTAATTTAATTAAGAATTTATATTTATATTTATAGATCATGAGTGACATGTAGTAATACATCATGATCACTCAAATGTTAGGAGAGTTAATAGGATTTGACTAACCTTTCAGTGTACAGTATCTTAGTGTAATTCGATCCTTTTATCATATATCCCAGATAGATAAAAACCCCGGCTCGGTGTCTACTTTCTAACTTATCCATATTAATCCTACAGCTTCTATATTGACCTATCAAGATTGCCTTGACCAAGAACTTTTAATCAATATAAGCTAGGAACAAATGAGGTATGTCCTCTTTAAATCACTTGGGCTGATGAATCCTCTCTAGATTACTCATTCATCTTCGTGTGCTTCATGCCATGCCCAAAAGTACCCTATTTAAGCATCTAGTCATCTCCAGACCCGTAAATGTGAAATCAAATTATAACAATTCACATACAAGATAACTTGATATCACAAGTCTAAAGATTACTTACACTACTGACACATAAAAGTATTTCCTTAGACACTTAAGTGAAATACCAAATGAAACTCTTATAGTGGGTCATGTTTAGTGAACTTGTTCTATAACAAGCTTCCACATACTATCCCTAAGTATCTCACATAATTCAACCTATAAGATCAATTGCTTACTTTTAAAGTAAGGAGGCTTAGCATGTATTAACCTTTGAATATTGTCAATGCCCTTATTCTTGACAATATAATGATCAGAAACATATTTAGGATCAAGGCTTTGATGCATAAGAATCTCATAATTATAACCTTTATAATTTCTTTTCTAAGGACTTTATCTACTATAAGTCTCTCATAACTCTTTATAAATAAACTCATGGATAAAAAAATACCTCATACATTATATAAAATATCCATAATGTAATTAACATGAAATATGACTAATTAATGTAGTGTTTTACAAGCACAAAATCGATTGGCTTGCGGGACTTACACTAACAAAAGCTAGGTCTTCTTTTCTCTCTACAAAAACATTAGGAATCTCATACATTAGAAAGTTATAGATAAAGCAAGAGAAATATCCTAATGCATTGAATTTTAATAGCTAATTTAGCTAATATCATTTTCACAGTCAAATCATGGATTGAAAATCAAGTATATGTTTTGTGTTTTAAATTCAATTATGATGAATTTTAAATTAAGAATAAATTAATTTTATATATATCCCATGTTAAAGGATTTTCTTCTTGACTGAATTGAGTAGAAGCCACTAGAACGAATCCTTGTTTTTCATTAAAATAGACAACTCGGAAATAGTGGCCATTGTTATTCCAACTTTCTAAATAATCCTTTAATTAATAATGTGGTCCTTTAAAGGTGCATCATGTCTTGTGGAATGATTTTCTTTATGCTAAGCAGTTGGGCGAATGATTCCTTCCACACCAAACTATATTTATTCCAAATTAAGAATTGAAGTTTTAATTAAGCTATTTAATGAATTGTTGTTCCTTCAGATAACACTGTAACGGATAAAACTCGAACTTGTATATTTATTCCAAAGAGCTTTGGGACTAATTGGATAGGAGATAGCTACCTCCTCTCATGTAAGTTTAATCAATTTTCACTTATACCTGATTAATGGCTACTAGTATTTAACTGTCTAAAATAATTAAAAAAGGGACTGGTTACTTTTGTCAGAATATTCATTTCATGAGCAATTCAGGCTTCCAACTTCAAATTAGTTCAATTCAATGAATGAACTCACATTTTCAACTCAAACAATTGTCTAATGGGTCTCTAATCCTTGATATCTTCACTATTTCCATTCTTCCAAAAACGTCTTGCAGTCAAAGATGGAGTGAAATACACTTTCTATTCTTTTAAAATGCATGGTGCATGGTATCCCTCTAAACCGTTACAATGCTATAATCAATAATAACGTATAAGTACTATAAGTCATAATTGCCCTTTTAAAAAATAAAAAAAATAAAAATTATGAAAAATTGAAAGATATCGTGTGATCTAATTTAATTAAATAGTAGTAATAATCTTAAACATATATCAATTTATATATGAATAAAGAAACTAATAATCATGAAAAAAAAGGAAAAAATTTTTATGAACGGTTTGACTAACGGTAATGGATGGTCAAAGGAAAAAAATGCAACTAGCATGGTGCTCATTGGGTCATTCCATTCTTTCTCACCTTTTTTTTAAAAAATTATCATGGATTTTTTTTAATTGGGAAAAGGAGATTCGAATTTTACTCTTTAGACAAAAGATCCTGTACTAATTAATGAATCAAATGCTCGAGTGCTCATGGATACTTTGTTTTGGACAAGGTTATGTTCATTGCTTTCTTATTACCTTTATTAGAACGCTGCAATTTGATGAATAGCTTTCTTACCCAAAACAATTCGGAAATGAGCATATTGGCACAAACTTTATTTTAAAATAGTTGAAACTTCATAAACTATATTACTAGCCTTAAGTTGCATCTAAATCAGGGTTTTCCTCTGGGAAATAAAAAAAAATGTGGAAATCCCTCATGTATACTCTGACACATAGCCAAAGACAAGTTCTAATTTTGAAGAAAGATTGATATAAAAATTCTTTTATGTAATACATGTGAATATCGAATTACAAAATGAAAGGCAGATATTTTCATTTTATAAAATCAATTATGTTCTATATATAAGATGAAGTAAGTTCCAACCGTTAATGTTCTCTTTAAGATGATCGTTGATATAATTAAATATTGTTATTTTTATTTTAAGAGAAACGGATTTAAACTCGCTTTTTGATTAAAGAATTACATATACTTATCATTATATCAAATGCCCGTATTCATTAAATAGTATAATTAAAATTTTGTTTTAATTACTTGTACTCTTATTCATAGATAAAATCTCCTCGACTCCTTGATCCGTCAAATAAATGTGTTGAATGGGAAGGTTTTTGTAATGTGAACAGTGAATTTAGGTAGTTTTAATTATTCTCGTGCACTTGCAGCGACAAACTGAAGGTGGGGATAAAAGAGGTGGTCGTCACCTCTCAATTTTTAATTTTTTTTTATTATATATATAATTTGAAATATATAATATCATCACTTTTGTATGATATCTACCTTTTAGTTATTAATCCAATTTTCTATTTTTTGTAACTTATTATATGTATTTGCAAATGATTGCTTTTATATCTAGTTTTGGGTGAAAGTCATAACGATATGCATATGATAATCTATCCCATAAATGTCAAGAGATTATTGCCATGAAAAATATATTTTGGTAAAAGACTTCAATTTTGAAGTTACACTTTGGATCACATGGTCTTAACTTTTTTAAGCAAGCACGATTGGGGGAAAGGAAATAATTCGTACCCAAATGCTCAAATGCATTAATATAAATATTTTTCCATCAGGAATAATGTTGAAACCATTTTTCTAATGAGCTCTTGCAGCAGTCAATGCTACTTAAATCTGGAATCAAACCTATTTTGCTGTCCTTTAAATATACCACTTCCACATTGGTGCCCCCATCTGCAGTTGCTTTTGACCGGAATGTTACTAGGAAGACGATGCAAAGCAAAGGCAGATCTTGTGTTAAGCCTGGTTCAAGTTCATTGGTCATTAACTGTTTTCTCCACATAATACAACATATTCGTATTCCAGGCTTAGGCTGGAAGAGATATATAGAGATACTTGAACTTATTAAGATCCATGAATGATTAGTTGTTGGAAAATATATTTGATACTAGTAAAAGAATATTATTTATCAAGTACATAAGCGATAAAACCATGACCAAACAGACAGCAATTAATTTTTTCCTTTTATTTTGGTGTGATATTCATTCTCTTTTATTGCACAGAATTTGACATCCAACGACTTAAATAATTTTATATAAAGCAGCATAAATTGCAAAAATAAGTGATTAATCGTGATTTCTCTGTATAAATTATTTTATTGTATTTAATCAAGTTTTTATATTTTTATTTTGAAACAAATAAGTCTTTATGACTAATGGTAAACTAACTATCATTAGTTAAAATGTCAATTGTTATGTTATAAAACATGGCGCTAACCTGGCATTTTGACATATCATAGTGGATGGTTATTGGCATTCTTATGTAGCATGATGGCATAGTCATGTAAAATATTCACTCTCCATAACATAAGGATTTGATTAAATGAAATAGAAAAATAAAGATTTATTTGAACTTGTTAAAATAGTTTAAGAATTTGTTAAAGCATTATGCTTATTTCCATTTTCATTTTCATTTTTGAAAAGCATATCAATTTTTATTGATTACTTCCTCTAGGATGCCATTGACAGTCTTTAGCCTTAATGACAAAAAATTGCAAATGGAATAGCAAAAGACCTAATTTAAGGGCTTTCATTTTTGTACACTTGAGAACCACCCATTTCTAGATCATAGAGTGATGTCCATTTGCCTTTAAACTAGGTTTTAGAGGCTTACAAAAAATTACAAGTAATGAAAAACTTCGCCTAAGAGTTAATCTAAACTTTTTTATACTCAAGCAATCCAAAAGAATAAAGGTAAACAAACCATGACAAAACTCATTAACAGTTGACAAGAGTAAGGGCCAAAGAAACCTAATAACCAATTATCCTCGCATACATATAGCCAACACAAGGAAACTAGACTACCATAAGTAAGTGCAAGAACCTCATTGGATCTCCATCTGTAACATGTTACCAACACTTGTTGATTCCACCACTCATAGTCATCATGCCTCTACAAAAAGATTTTATTGTATACTCTCCCCTAAGCATCCCTTTTCAAATGACTCTATCTTGATTGTTATCCATTATCATATTCCCTTTAATCATTTTAAAGAAATTCTCCAACTGGTTCATCTCCCACTTGAAGAGTCTCTTCTTTAGTCAACCTTCAATCTCCACTCATCATTGACCTAAGAACTAAAATCCTTGACACTCCCTAACTTTTTAGTAGCTACTGCATCGATCTTAAGGAAATCCTTCTTTAAAACGATTCCTAGTATCCATTCATCCTCCTTAAAAGCTACACTAGAACCATGTCCCACCAAAGTTCCTAAACCCTTTAAAATATAGTCATCGAATTTGTCTGTTGGGTCAAGGACATTTATAATATTTCTCCACACCGAAGATCTCTTTTGATTGGGGCTTTCATAGGTAATATTGCCAGGAAACCTCCATTCTCCTTATCCAAAATATTTCTGTGTCAAAGATTGTCCTTTTCATTTTCAAATCTCTAGATCCACTTTGATAGTAAAACTCTATTCTTTAAATGTAGGTGTACTAATGCTTAGTCCACCTTGCATATTGTACCTATACATTGTCTCCTAGTCCACATAATGGATCTTTCTACTTTAGAGGAACTACACCAAAGAAATTTTCTTTAGAATCAATCAAGAAGTTTTTTTACACCAGTAAGGATCTAAAACACAAACATGGAAAAAATTGTTAGGCTTAATAAGATTGATTTCATAAATGTGATTCTACCACCACTTGAGAGAAATTTACCTTTCCACCCTACTAGTTTATCCTAAAATTTCTCCATCATTGATCTTCACATCTATTTAGAATCAGACTTTGCTCTAAAGGAAAGTCTCAAATAAGTTGTAGGGAATAAGTTCACTCGACACCAAATTCTACAAGCCTATCTCTCCAAGACCTCATTTTCTATACTTACTTCAAGCAAATTGCTATTCTAAAAGTTGATCTTGAGGCTTGAGATTCCTTGAAAGCACCATAGAATCCTTTTAATGGTATAAAAAATCTCAAGTTAGGCTTGTATAAGACAGCCGTGTCATCTGTGAATTAAAGATGGGAAATCTCCATACCTCTATTACATATGTCAATCCCATTACATTCTCCTAATTGGATTGTTTTGCTCATCAATACACTAAAGCCTTTAGCTATACAGTTAAATAAGAAAGGTGATAAAGGTTACCCTTGCCTTATCCCTCTGCTTATTTGGAATTATCATGTAGGAGTCTCATTCACTAAAATTGAGATTCTAATTATCGTCACACCTTTTTTTATTCAACTCCTTTAACTCTCAACAATCCTTCTTAGAGAGTACCAACTCCAACAATTCTTAACTCATTGTGTCATAGGCCTTCTCAAAGTCCACTTTCAATAAAAAACCATCATCATCACTTTGTTTCATGATGTTTTCCACTTCATTTGTGATTAGAGCATAATCCATGAGTTGTCTACCTTTGATGAGATTGAACTATTGATTCCTTACTACTTCTCCCATCATTTTTCTTAATTTATTAGCTAGAACTTTGGTCGTTATCTTATAAAAGCTGTTTACTGCATTTATTAAGCAGTAACCTTTAATGCTCTCTAGGTTGTTTCATTTTTGGATCAAGGTAACAAATGCGGAGTTGACTTTCCTATCCATTTACATGTGTGAAAAAACTCTTACGTGATCCGTATTATTTTCCTTTTAACCGATTTCATTGACTTTTAAAGAAATTAAGATTGAATCTGTTAGGTCGAGGTACTTTGTTCCATCGTATGATTCAATGGCTACTTCAACTTCATTTTCCAAGAAAGGTCTATCCAATTCTCTTGTCGACTTAAGACTTAATTTCTTGAAGACCTGTTGAATCTTCTCAAACTTATTACCTTTTAAGATCAGTGTCCTTGTTCAAAGTAGTTGAAAATTCTCTCTTTAATTAACTTAGGATCTTCGACCTTTTGGTGACATATTTCACTCTTTATGGAAACTTCTTTCTTCTTCTAGTAGAAGCAACAACATGGAAAAACTTTGTATTCTTGTCCCTTTCCAAAAACCATTTCACCCTTGACTTTTGTTGCAATGACCCTTTTTTATCCCTTTATAGCTTCCACTTCTACCCTATTCCTTTCTCTTACCTTTCCATTCTCTAACTCTAATTCAAGAATGTGGATATCCTATTTTAAAACTTTTATTCTTTCCTTCATGTCCCCATGTATTTTTTTTTTCCAATTTCTTAAATAGAGTTTTAACACCTTTAACTTCCCCATACCCCTTTCATGTTTGCCCTTTTCCCTTCCATACTCTCCCACACTGGACAAAACATTTTGAAAAACTCTCCTCCTCCAACCAGTGATTTAAAAATTTGAAGGGTTTTGGGCTTCAGTCAACCTCTATCTCATTTATTACCACAAGGTTATGGTCAAATAACAACATTGGTAAGCATCGTTGGATGATATTATCATGAATCTCCAAAATCTCTCTAATAATTAAAAACCTATCTAGTATGTTGAAGGCAATTATCTCCCAAAAATATCTCCAACTGAATTTACCACTTATCATGGGGAGGTCTACTAGTCCTATCTCCTTTATAAAGTCCCTAAATTTTTCCATAGGTGTACTAATCACATAGTTTCTTATCCGTTCATCTAATGTCCTAGTGACACTAAAATCTCCCCTCCCAAGAATCTATGGAACCTTGTTCTCCTTTAATTTGGTTCTAGTTCCTCCTAGAATCTTTGTCTCTCATTGTTAGAGTTAAGTGCATAAATATTTCCTATTCCACATCTTAAATTGTCCCTTTTAAATCTGCTTATCCAAAACCCATATTTCAAAGATTCCAGCTTTTAATCTAAGACGAAACAATCTTTATCACAAATATTAATCAAACCTTATACAACGGCTACCTACCTAATACAATTTCCTTTAAAACTGTTACTTCCTCAAGCCTCCCTAAACTACATTATATTCATATTTTCCAATTTGGTCTCCTATAACATGATAAAGACAAGTCCCTCCTTACACTCTAAACTTGTGACCACCTCTTTTTCTCCTTACAACCTAAGCATTTAACATTCCAAGTATAAATTACATAATTAAAATTAAAAACCACTAAAAGAAAGATAAGAATGTGTACCTTATTAATGTGTCATGATTTTCTCTACTGCTAGTGATGATCTGTTTTCTCTATTTGCTCAAAATACAATATAGTTTCTTCTTTATCCCACTAGAAAACCACGCCCAATTTATTGCTCAATTCCCAAATCGCCTCAACTTTCTTTTTGACATCGAATTGCGATATTGGATGTTTCTATTCGAGATTGAGTCTTCTTTACTCTACGTCATTTCCTTATTCCCATCGATTATCACTTGATTGATTTCCCTTTCCAACTTCTTCTTCTCTTTGAGCTTGATTCTGCTTTTATCTTCTTGGGAATGCCATTCTTATTGTTTTTACACTGTCTATCTCTCATTCTTTTGATTTGCCTAGTCGCTTCAATTACTTTGCGTTCCATTAAATTGCCATTTTCCTCAATCCCCTAAATAAGCTTCTTCATCTTTTTCAAATTATTATAATGAACCATTGATCCCTCTCTTTTGTGCCTTAAATCATATACCCTTAAAGCAATACTCTCATTCGCTATATTGTCATACCTTTTAAAATCCATCGAATATTTGATTATCAGAATCACTAGTTTTCATTCTACTAGACACCCCTTTCACCTCCATTCAATTATTTTCCCTATTCTATTCCTATGTTATGTGAGACTACCATACTGTAAACATCATTCTTGATGATGTAACAGGCCAACTTTTCCATGTGTTCAATGTGTGTTTTGTTGTGAATTTTCTTTTCTTGCTTTTCTACACTTTTAATGTGCTCCTTTACCTCTATTATCGGTGTTATCTCCCTTGTCCTTAAAGCCTAGATATTATTTTCTCATTCTATTCTCAATTGGAAAATAGGCCTTCAACTTATCATTCTTCAAACCAATAGCTCAATGGTGGTTGACTTCCACATTTAGGCTTTTACCCATTATGACAAACATAATTACTAGATCCATTTTCTCCCCTACATTGTCTAGTTCGATTTCATCTACAATGCTCCTATTTTCTCAATCCAATTCCTCTATTGACGAGCTCCCCTCTATAAGCCCTTAATTGTTCACATTGGCTTGCTCTTGGAGGGGTTTGTCTGTAATGTTTTGAAGTCCCATTTATATAACTTGGCCTATCTCTTTCTCCCTCAATTTAGGTTAGTTCGAGGTGTCTAATTGTGTCCTAACAATACTCTCCAATCTTGCTCCATCACTCATCCATCCTTTGCCTTTATTTCGAATCAGTTGACGTTTTTCTCTTTTTAAATAATCCATCCATCTTTCTCACCTTTTTTGTAGCCTCTTTTTTCCTTTTTCCTTTATTGTCTATTAGTCAGACTTTTTACAGTCATTTTTTTTTTGACAAAATTGCATTAACAATGTAATTTTTTGTTAGTACTCCATATGTAATTTTTTGTATATCCAAAAAACACGTCACTACTTAGAAAACTTATTCTCCTAAAAACCTAAAAATGATGAAATGCATTTGGTGCAGTGCAACTTTTTCGGATGAAATAATGATTGATCTCAACTATCATAGGCTAATTTGTGCCAACAATCAAGTAATATAAAAATTTCATATATCATTTCTGCAATTTAACGTGATGTTGTTCTTGATTTTGGTCTTGCTAGCATATGAATGTAGGTTCATGAGGACAAGAGTTTTAGATTAGGAGCAGAGCTTAATGTTGGCTAGAATTGCTTAGGTTGTCTCCAACTGCACAATGTCACTTTTTTTTTCTTGCCTGCATACTTTTAATAGCAACTTTCTCATTCTCACAAGTCAATTCGAACTTCCTTGACTCCTCTTTTCCTACCTATACAACATCCCTTACCTCAGGGGTTGGGTTTATCTAGCCCTTGTTACTTGTTGACAACTCACCATTATGAGTTCCCTAGTTTTCTGTTTATTAGAATTCTTTCAATGTGGACTCCTCTTCTCATTTCTCCTTTTCATTCTCATTATACATGGAAAGGCCACACTGATCCTTTGGGTAGACAAGTGATAAGTAGACTGCATATGTCTTACCATTTTCCTTGATCTCACCCTTGTTGAAATGACATTCTTTCTTTTTACTTCAATCAAGATAAAGGCTTTGTCAAATCTCTCTTTCTCATGAGTGGATTTATCCATTACCACCAATTGTCCTTAGCTTTCACCAATGGCAATGAAAGTGCTCTTGTGTTGGAGAACAATTATAAGTTCACATACCCTTATTCATATCCTTATGTTCCTCAAGAGGGATAATCTTCTCAAACCAATTCAAAATAGTTTTGAATAGTGTTCGACTAAAGCTTCCATTTCTTCTGCGTCAAAGACAGTTAAAAAGATAAAGAAACCTTCAATAGGATAAGCTTTGACTAAGATTCCCTCCATGGATAATCTCGTTTTGACCATTGTATATCTCATCCGTGCCTTTAACTTCCCTACCATAATGCATTTAAGCCATGCCATGTCTTTATTTGGAATGATGGTGGTCAAGCACATCTTTGCCTCACCCCTGGCCTTTAAACCTTTGCCCTATTGCATTACATCTTATATACTAGGCTTTTCACTGTTACCTTGTTCCACCATTAACTTGCCTTTGACCTCCTTATACTTCATTTGCTACTTTCATTTTCTTAATCATTATTGCCTACCCTTTTGAGCACCTCACTGTACGTTCTATTGTCTAGCCTCTTTTCCATGTTTACTATCTGCACCGGTTGTCTTTGCTTTACTTTTTCCACTAGTTGTCTTAGCTTTACACTTTCGCTTGCTCTTTCCCTTTTGTTCTCACCGGTTTACCTTTGGTGACTATTATCCTCCTCCCATCAATTAGCCCTACTTAATGGCTTTTTTCCATCTCTTTCGCCTTTTCATATCTAACAAATGTAAAGTTTGCACCTCTCTTCTAAATCTTAATGTTACTCCATGAGATAAAAATGTCTAGCACCTCGCTGTACCTCTCAAAGGACTCCTTCAGTGCAAACCATGTCACCCTCTTACTAAGGTTATCCATGAATACAGTATGATGTCCATCTAATAATCTTCAATTTAGTTCTATCTCGTTGTTAGGCCTTTTCTCGCTTCCCTCTCTCCATCGTAACTTATTCCTTTTTTTTTACAACCCTTTCTTTCTATGCTTATTGTTGTTGACTTATTACATGCTTGTAGTGTAATGCTGTTTTCTAGATTCAATAGTTGGAGTACTATCCTATCACTCACAAATAATATGGAATTAATAAATATATCGAGAATATATTTATGAGAATAATCATCAGAGAATTGAATTATTGTATAGTTTTAACATTTCTCAATATTCTAGATTAAGTTATCCATGCCGCTTATTAATTATGACTAATGAGAAGCTATGGATAAAACGACAACCCTTGGATTTGTATCATGAAAGTTGTCCACTGCCAGCAAGCTAAGCCCACTACAAATAACAACTCTCTAAAAGCCATCTTTGGACAAGCTAATTTAATCACTCCAAAAAAAGTTATTACGGAATTGGAATCTAAACTTTATATCACTCTGAAAAAGGAACAGATCCACGTAGCAGCTTTGGAGAGAATATCCATGTGTCGAATGATTAAGCAAATCTGAGGCAAACCTTTGATCTTGAGAGATCAAAGGTAAAAATCACTTTTAGGGTTTTTATTGAATGTAAGTGATTTGACAAGATTCTTTGTCCGTGCCTTTATTAATTAAATTGTTTAATTAGGATGGTGGGAGGATTGTTAACCTGACTTTAAGGGGTTTTGGTCTATAAATACTTATACTTTGCTCAGAAAAGCAGCCAGTGCTTTAAAGGCCTTATAATGACTTAAGAATTTGTCACTAAAACAGAGAGCAACGCGTGAAGGCCAAGATACATGGAAAAAGTGATGGGAAAAAAGCCATGGAATCTAATATAGGGTGGCTCATTGGCTGGTGATGGAGTTGGGTTGCACATGAAAAGGCTATTTTCTGCTGACTAAGCTATCAACTTTCCTCCTGCGAAGCCATCCCCTTTCTAGTGGACGACTTCAATTAATATACCTTTTGATATATATCGATAATCTTGTCACAGAGTCATTATCTTCTTTCCGAGAAACTAACCTCATAAAATGTACAGAACCCACGTTTAAATGTCTAAAGATCTCTCTCCTTATCCGATGTCCGATTGAAGTACTTCAATCTATTTTCTATGAAGAATTGGGCGTGGCAGTAGATATATATATATATATATATATATATATATATATGAAAGTTAAACGAAAAATCACTGAGTCTCTTTTTGTCACCATGCAGCTGTAGAAGGTGCTTCGCTACAGAATGGAAACTGAAAAGGCAGAAAGATTAATCAAAAAGCTAGTTGGTGTGAGAGAGATTAAATATTAAAGAAAGATTATTAGTGAAAGTGTGTAAAGGAAGGCTGTCGAGTAATTATTCTGTCAAAGCGATTGAGGAGAATCCAAGGGAACAATATAAGGGCTGAAACTCTAACGCAAGAGAAGCCACTGTTAGACAAGTTCTTGTGGAGGGGAGTAGTTTTGCAACAACCTCGAAGCTAGTTAAACTAGTGGGAGGTTGTCTGCAGAGGCGAGCTAGCACAACACACACTCTTACAAAACAAAACAAAGAGAAAACAGATTTAGTCAAAGGTTAATCAGATGGCCCGTGGTAGAGTTCAGATGAAGCGCATTGACAACCCGGTGCACAGGCAGGTTACCTTCTGCAAGCGGCGAGCTGGCCTCCTTAAGAAGGCTAAGGAGCTCTCTGTGCTATGCGACGCCGAAATTGGCGTTGTCATTTTCTCCGCCCATGGAAAGCTTTATGAACTAGCCACCAAAGGGTTTGTTCTCTCCCTCTTTACGTAAATTACGTTCATTGTATAAATACACACATATAGATAGACTTAATGTAGCATGACAAACAAACAAGCCTTAGTCTTGTCAAGGAGACAGAGAGGGATAACAATCCTTAGAGACCAACTCTTAATTCTTCAATAGGTTAAGCACAATTTCTTTGCTGCATGTGAAAGGTTATTTATCTTTCTTGATTTGTATTTTTCAAGGACCATGCAAGGGCTTATTGAGAGGTATACCAACTACAACGGAAGAACTCAGCCTGTTGAAGCCGTAGCAGAACCTATGGTAAGCGAAATCTTCACTTCTTATATTCTTCTGTGTGCATTACATAAAGTACAAAACGAATATTATCACTATGTCTATTGTTATTGGCAAAGTGGATGTTGAATCAGATTCTTCTTATTCAACTTATCTATAGAAATATTATCACTATTTTCACTCAAGATGCCCAGAAAATATCCCAAGCTCTAACCACTTAAGAAATTCTTTAGATTGTATAAATGCTGATGAGTAGAATAATTGTTGAATAGTCAAAAATCATATTTTTCTTTTTAAGAAAAATGCTTTCCATGAAATTAACTTGCTCGAGATGATGCAGAAAATACAGAAATTGTTTGACACAGAGCCGATAACCAAATAACCAAACACAAAGAATAGACAATTTTTACCAGGGAAAGACTCTACAAGTTCAATAACAAACTTCCCAGATTACAATTTTCACAAACAAAAAAAGATAAACTTGAGATATATGTACTAGTTTACCTTGTTCTCAACAAAATCAAAAGAGATTATAATTTCATCAAATTTAAGATATTACAAACGAGAAGCTTGTTTAAACTCATGAACACACTTTTGATTCTACACACAAGATAATCTCCACCGTAGTTCTTAAATCCTTCAGGTTGCAATGTATAAACCTACTCAACAAGATTCCCATTCAAAAAAACAGTCTTAACATCCATTTGGTTTAGTTCTAAATTATAGTAAGTTACTAGCGTCATGACCACTCTAAACAACATCCTTATATGATACAACAAAATATGTTTCATTGTAATCAATAACTTCTTTTGGAGTAAAATCTTTACTAACCAATTTAACTTTAAATCTTTCAATCTTCTCTTTGGAATCTTTCTTGGTCTTGTACACCCATTTACAGCTAATGGGATTGCAACCTTTATTTAGCTCAAACAATCTCCCACACACCATTGTGTGAAATAGTTTGCATCTTATCCCTCATTGCATCTCACCATAGATCTAATTAGGACGAGAAGCACTTCTAAAAACATTACTAGATCAACTAAATGGTCAATATAATAATCACTATCTTCAAAATTGAATTTATAAATGTCTAAGGAAAGAGCAGACTTCTATATCCTAATGGATCTTCTTTGTGGCATCTGTTCTACAACATTCTAATGTCAAGTGACTTCATTAGGAACTAGTTAACCTTTTTCATGTCCCCTAACTAGTGTATGTGCCACGGTATCCTTTTGTATAGGTATAAGAATACTTAAGTCCTAATATGCTCTCCTCTATCTCTATCATGAGAGCGACTACTATCAGCCATATGTAACTCCAGAAACTTAGTTATTTTACTTTAACAATTTTATCACATTTACATGAGCAATAAAATTTATAACCTATATAATGATCTAAATTCTTAATAAAATAGCAATGAGTGAAACAATACTATATCTTAGTTTTAATGGATCATAAAGGTGCACTTTTGAAGAACATCCCTAAACATATAAATGACTAAAAGTAGGTTTCCATCAAGTCCAAAGCTTGAAAGAGATTTAGGTATAGATTTGGTAGGAATTCTATTTGCGATATACACATCTATTTTGATTGCTTCAAAATTCTGGTAAATTAGCCTTACTCATCATATCCTTCAAGGTATGATTCTGACTTTCAGCCATATCATTTTGTTCAAGATTACCAAGTATCATATATTGGGACACTATTCACAATTTTTTTAAAATTTTGCATATGAACCCTTTTGCTATCCAGTTGTGTAGTGTCCACCATAATATTCACCACCCTTAGAAGAGTTGACAATTTTAATGATTTTTCTTAACTATTTCTCAACTTTAGTCTTAAAGATCTTAAATTTATCAAGAGCTTCAAATTTTTTTTTAATAAATAACATGTAACCACAACGAGAAAGATCATTAATAAATATTACAAATTATCTACTATTGTAGATAGTAGGGGTATATGGTCCACTTATGTCAGTGTAAATGAGTTCAAATAAATCAAAGTTTCTATTTGATCTCTTTATTTTATCTCCGTCATCTTACCCCTACAACAATTAGCATTTGCCTCCATGTCATCAAAAATAAATCTAGGCATGATGTTATACTTTATCAACTATTCTACCAGTTCCTTAGAAATGTAATTAGTTTTTCATGCCACAATATAGAAGATGTTTCTTTAATGTAAGGTCCTTTGGCAACTCTTTAAACTTAATATGAGGTGACATAAATATTGATTAGTAAGCTACACGTAGTCTATATAATTCATGAGTCAGAGAATACAAGTCAATATTTCCTGAATCATTAGTTATCCTAATAATTGAATCCTTTATTTCAAAACTTAACTAGCAATGTCTAATAAAAAAATTGAAACTAATTTTAAGGCAAACTATTCCTACTAACTAGACTTTCACCTCTACTTTGTTGCCAATCATGACTCTAAACTCATCCTTATTTGACTTCATCTTACTTATGAATCTCTACGTGTTCGTAAATCACTAGTCAAGCTTTGTGTTTGGGACAATTTTGTTTCTTCTATCCTTTTTTCTTACAAAAAAAATGCTTATGCTCCTTCTTGATGACAAGTTTAAGATCTTTTACAGTGGCCAATTGATTGACTAGATTCTTTCCTTTTATCTTGAACTTTTTAGGCTCATTAGATTTAATAAACGATCTTAATGATGTACTTTCTAACTCTTCCTATCCCATCTTAATTTATGGAACAAAATCTTTTTTGAAAAGTGTCGATTTCAACATTTGATGACACCCTATGCCTTTACGTTACTACAATTAAGAACTCCTTTATTTTAATGGTATCAGGAAATCCACTTAACATGTGTAGAAGAATTGACCTCTTAATAACCAGCCATTAATGTTTTGAGCAATTAAATGGGAGCTCACTAATGGAGGGTCTTTTTCATTTACTAAATGAAGAAATGGCTTAACAAAACAAAAAAGAAAAAGCAGGTAAAATTATTGGATCTCTTTCATGTATCAAAGGCTTTCTTATCATTTTCAAAACTTTCAAAAGTGTGCTTTGTAGGCATATCTACATTCATAGCTAGATCTATGACTTTTATAGATAAATCTCAATGGTGGCTATATTATTGTAGACAAAGAAGGTAATTGAAAATTTAACCAATGTAACTTAATTTGAAAAACTAGGATAATCAAAATAATCCAAAATCATAAATTAATATATCCAAAAGATATAGGTTATCATCATGTAAACACCTTTGAGTTGAATTAGGGCGAATCCAAAACTTTTTCTGAGTGGTGTCATAACTAAAATAATAATAATTAAAAAATATGTTAAAATCTATAAACTAGACGTGTTAACATTAAATTTAAAAAAATATAAATTTAGTACATTTATTTAATACTTTAGAGTAAAAATATCTAAGATAATTATAATTGTCCATGACAATTTTTCATACTTTGAAAACGGTGCAAGATAGCATCAGTTGAAACACTTTTAAATACATCTTTTTCAATACATATCACCGAGCTATCAAATTAATCAAAAAATATTTAGACATGAAGTATTTAAAAACTTAATTTGGATTGAAAATTACTTACAATTGAAGCTTAGATGAATTATTTTGAGAGAGTGAAAAACAGAACCAAGGATCAAGAAAAAAGAAATGTCACTGTGGGTCTCAAAGAGTAAAACTGAATTTTTTGTGTGGAAAAGTAGTTTAGGTTTTGACTTTTTTAATAACATCTTAAATTATTGAAGGAAATTTTTTGTCTTTACATGTGGTATTTAAATATTAATATATAAGTTACTTTTTGATAAATCTACTTTGACTTGGAGTCTTTGATCCCATTCCTCACAAAATTGCAAACAAATTATAGGGTTAATTAGTATATTAAACTATATAAAATTTTAGATAACTTGTATAACAAGTAAATATTTTTGGTAAATGAGTGGCGTCATTTGGCACTACTTTTATGAATGTAGGTCCACCTTTGTGTTGAATGCATGACATGTAATCAGAAACCTTTTAACATAAAAGCAATTGTGAGAATATAACACAACTTTGTAACTTACCACGTTTAGGTGAATAAACTACTAGAGCTGGCCATCTCCATAAGCATGCATTAATGTGCTAACTTTTAATTTTAATATAAAAACACCACCTTTGGGTGAATGAAGGTACACCAAAACTAGAGACATCCCAAAAACATATGAGAATGATAATTCCACAACACTAGCTAATTGGTCACTTTGGTGACTGCAAATCAAATAGCATATATGGAAACTTCTTCCATAATAGGATATTGTTTTATAATATGTACCCATACAAACTTCATAGTATGATTTCTTTATTTTGTCATTAACTTAATAAGCATGGGGTATTATACTTAAAAAATTTTACCTACATATGTGACATAATCTCATGAGATATTCAATCATTATATCTCTAGCCATGTCACTAAATAAACTTGTTACATTGAAAAATTGGAAAATATCACTTTATAAGGCTTTAATTATCGATTTGCACTCTATAACTTTATTTCGAAAGTATATAAGATATATAAATATTTAGGGAGAATACATGTTGCCAGTAAAATCAAAATATGCATGTTAGTTTTTGGTCTCATGCATTCTAGAAATATCTCACCAAAACATATGGAATAATCAATTAAATGCACATAATAAATAAATAGACAAATATTGAACATGCACTCAAAATCAGAAATATTACACAAACAAGTAATGATAAGAGAGCGGACAGAATTGTGGGAAAAAAAAAGGTCAAACTCGATTTGAATTTTTCCATTCAACCTCAATTAAAACACCTTTTTTATGAATCCTATTCATCAAAATCTTTTAAAGCGACATAAATCAAGATTAACCGCCTAATGATTTTGGCTTTCATGCCCATTCTTGACCAATTTTGGTTTTCTAATTATTTGATCCTTTAAATCCTATATTTTATGCAATCAAAACTTATGTTTTATCTCTATAAAATAAACCAACTTATTTATAAAAAAATAAATTCAAACGAGAACACATAAAATACCAAGGTTTTAATTGATTCATGAATTGGATTTTAAATTTAGCCTTCGTATTAAGAGAAACAAAAGATTTGTGTTAATTCAAATTAAAATGCATCAATTAGGGTATGTTTTCGACAAATTCAAACCAAACTAGAAGATCCATTCTGCCAAATATAATATCTAAAAAAGGTAGTGCCTAAGTTGATGAAATCTATAGGTTTAGTCAAGTTTTACCTTAATAACAATTTTAACTCATTAGGAATAAATAATCAATGTAATTTAACAAAATTACATAGAATCAAGTTGTTCTTGGCTTAAAATTGTTTAAACTTGCAACCCTTGAAAAACCTAATTAAGCATATATCATTTCATTCAATTACATGTATATAAGCCAACCTAACAACCATATGATCGATAATATATCATCAATTAAGCATGCTCGGAATTTAATTACACTATTTATAAGGAAATTATGATTTTTAATAGTGTAATCATACAAATTCAAAACTACATGAGACCTTAACATGCAGTCATTATTAATATCATAAAAATATAATTCTTTATGTTTCTAAATCCTAATCATGGTGGCTCTAATATAAATTGATGAACCTTATGTATAATTAATTTATACTAATCTAAGATCTACTATAGCAAGAATTTGCACACAAAAAAGTGCATGATTTCTTATTTGTGATTTGATAACAGAAGCAATATTGACTAGTTTAACTGTTGAGATTCAGATCTTCCTCCCTCTTTTCTAATCACTCTCTAATGAATGAGACCTTAATGTAGTAGTGTAAAAGGAGTGGAGACCTAGCCATACTTTTATGTAGTTAGTCCCTAGTCCCACCTATCATAGGATTCAGGGTTTCCTACATAAGCCAACATTCTTAAACCACATTTAATATTGGAGAGTAGCCATTTTATTAGATCATTTTTTTTTTGGAAAGTAAACTATTAGATCATATTATGGACTACAATATTGTCACTTTATCAAGACCAAATAAGCTTAACTTGTTTTTATATAAAAGGTAAAATAAATTAAAAAATGTAAGTCCAAATTTTATTACTTGAGAAAATCTAACATAATATTCATGTGTCTTATGCACAAATAGAAAAAGTTTACAATTTTTATTTTTTTATTTATGAAAATTTTATTAAATGTATCCAGGAAGCAAAAAAGGAGATTGACATGTTGAAGCAAGAGATCGAAATACTTCAAAAAGGTCTCAGGTAATAGAAATTCATTTACTTTTGACAGTATCACATATAGTTTCTCCTAGGTTCTTTATCTTATTTATTTTTTTATCAAAGTTTGCTAGAAAAAGCTAATATATTCATCCTTGCATACTGTTATACTAAAAGTTTTATCTTTCTCATAAAGGTACTATTTTGATATTGTCCAAGAAACAAGAAATATAAAATCGTGAGAAATCAAGCAAATAGAAAAATACACGAATTTACATAATTTGACCTCTTAACTACGTCCATGAAGTGAAACTATTCTTGTCTTATTGAGAAATTAAATTACAATAAACCCAAAATTCCTTGCACATCCTCTTTCAATAGCCTTTCAAGAACACTCACTTAAATCACTCTAGCACCACCTAGAGCAAAAGATAGATATCTACTTTTATAAAAGATAGTGTTTCTTCTCTAGAGCTCCAAAAGCAATACTCACAATTCTAAAGCCTAGATATTTACTTTTATAATATAAAACTCCAAAGAAAAATGAGATTCGAACTCGATATGGAACAAAAAGTTTAAAGCTGTACAACTATTCAATGTTGTAAATAAACAAGAATCCTAGTCAAATAAGATTTAGAATTCTAGTTAACCTAAAACTTCAACAAACTTCCATCTTTGACATGAACTCAAACTCCTTAAACCTCTTCCATTGGTTGCATTAAACTACAATTTGCTAGCTCCACCTATTTTCCAACACCTTGAACAACTTTCCAAGCATAAGAATTTCCAATACCTTGAACAACTCTCCAAACACAAGACTTTCTAAACCATTGGCCTTTAAAATTACCACAACTACACACACCGAATCAAGTATGGTCCAATACTCGATTCCACAAAATGGCCAAAGCACTTGTGTAGTCAATAACACTAATTAACACTGAAAAGGGACCTTAATGACCCTTCCAATTTTCCATTAGTAAGATTTTTCATCCTTTCATCCTCTTCTACACCATGGGACCTTTTCATCACCTCTTCAGCAAATGAAATCTCACTATGGTAGTTACAATCTCATGTGCACTGTTCCCATCCCTTTAAAGCCTTACATTATAGACGATACAAACCTTTATGCAAATTTCCCTTCATCGGGACCATGTTGCCTTGTGTGACTTTTATCACTCTATCGCATGTAGAATGTTCATACCATTTAGAGTGTAACAAGCTCAATGATGTTAGATTCTTACACATGTCTAGGACATACATCACACTATCCAAATAGCACACAACCCTATTAAAAATTTTGATTTTCACCACTCCAAGACCTATAACCTTCATTATTGAATTATTGCCAAAACTTAAATTCTTGATCGCCTTTTCTTGAAGTAAATCAAAATAATCCTTCTAATAGCTTATGTGAGTAGTCGAAGCAAAAATATAAATACCAACCAAAATTTGCATCCATGTTTTTTGAGATTGTAAGGACATCACAATCATCATCATTAGTAATGAAAGCACACCCAACTTTATTTTCGTTACTTTCATCCCTTTTATAGGACAATCATTGAGACCATTTAAGCAATGGAAAACATTATCTTTTCTGGACTAACTAATGAATTCCTAGAAATATTTTGTGTTAAAATTTTCACACTTACAACGAGGAAAAAGCCTGTAATTTCTAAGCTCTTCCCATCCATTCAACTTAGAAAAAATACGCATCAATTGACCTAATTCCCTATCTAAATTCACAAAGAGATAATTGTAAATTATATACTCATGCATCATCCAGTTGACTAAACCTCTTTTTCAAGGTTTCCCATATCTAACGAGTAGTGTTCATATAGAACACAATAGCTACCACTTACAATAAGATGGACTCCAAACGCCAAATGACTAAAAGGTTGTTATAATAACTCTATGACATAATGTCTCATCAATGGTTTGTGGCTCCCATCAACAAATCCAACTTTATTCCTAATCACCAAGGCTAGACGGAAAGGACGAGTTCAAATTGCATAATTGGTGGAAGTTAACTTAAGAGTGATGACTATTGAGCCTTAGTTGTTGGAGTGGTGGAGGAAGTAAGGTAAAATGAGGCAAACCGTTGCTTAGGATTTTAACCCCAAGATTTGACATTTCTAAAAATTTCAAAGAAAAAATAGATAGAATGCAAGAATCAATCAATAGAATTGAAGATAATAAGAAAAAGAACAATAGATTTAAAAATAAATACAACAAAGAGTGATTAGTACTTTGATACCATATAGAAAGTATGAATGCCAAAGAAGAACGAGAGAGAAAATGGGTTTTGATCTTTGAACTCTCTATTGAATCCAATCATGAAGTGTTTGTAAATTATAATGTTGGTTTATATTGGCCATTAAGTTTTTAGTATTTACAAAATTGACTATAATTTAATTGTATTGCTATTAACACCATTTACTTAATTGCCACTAATACATTAACTTAAAGTACATCATATGACTAAATTCTTCAACACAGTAAAACAAATCTTATTGTATTAATAGCCATGTATATTACTCATATATATATATATACATATACATATACTTATACATATATGTAAATATATATCATGTATATTAAAATCTTATATGGATTTTCCACAGGTATATGTTTGGAGGGGGATCAGAAATTATGACATTAGATGAACTCTTTGTGCTTGAAAAGCATTTAGAAATTTGGATCTATCATATTCGATCAACAAAGGTATAATTCATTTTCATTAAAGTTTACTTGAATTAATTTCCAGTTAATACCACAATTTTAATTCATAATTTTTTGTATTTGTCACTTGAAATGCAGATGGACATTATGTTTCAAGAAATTCAAATGTTGAGGAACAAGGTTAGTATGATTAATATCATATATAGACAAATTAAGTAAGATTGAAATATGCTGAAACGTGCTACAAGGTTACATATATTTTTATTTTTTAATTAAATATTAATTATTTTATGAGTAGGTAGATGAACAGAAAAAAAAAGAATATAAATATTTTGATTACTATTATTTTAATATGATAATCAGTTTAGATTAAAATCATAAAAATTATAACTTCAAATATAAAAATATAAATTAAATGAAAAATTAAAAAATTGAATTTAAATAATAGTGATAAATGTACATTAAAGGAAAGAAAAAAGAATAAAAATAAAAATGCAATGATTGGTTTTTTTTTCTTTTCTTTACTTTTGAATAAATTGTATATAAAAAAATTTATTATAACTTAGAATAATTTGTGTCTTTAGGTGAGGAAAAAAAATTTGTTATAACTTAGAATAATTTGTGTCTTTAGGTGAGGAAAAAAAAAAGAGAGAGAGAGAAAGCGTCATTTGACAAAGAAGAAAAAAAATAAAAAGGACAATAGAAAAATGTTATCATAATTTTTCTCTTAATTCATTTTTCCACCCATCTTTAGTTTTCATATTTCTTTTTTAGATATTTTTTTTAAAATTATAATTTAAAATAATACATGAATATAAAATTGAATTAATTTATTTATTTTTTTTAAATCACAAATACCACTGCATATCATGGAGAAAATGCTACTTTTATTAACAAATTTGACAAAATTTTCAGCATTCAACAACAACTCCGGTAAATTTTGTGTATGAATACCATTTTTAATCAATTCTTCACATATTCCTATACATTTACTAAATTTTTTATCCAGCTATTTTTTAAAATTTTAATTTTACTTTTTATTTAATTATTTTAGGATGAAATTTGATCTAAAAAATTGTACTTAAACTTTGCCCAATATAAATACTTCAATCAATTTTATTTATTCTTGAAAAAGAACATAATAGTTTAATTACATAAATGTCAAATAAACAAAGTAAGAAAAAGAGAATTTAAATATAAATATGAAGCATTTGTATTTCCTTAGTGCACACAATCTCTTTCTAAAATTTATTTATATAAAAATGTAAATCCTGGTTTTTATTAAAAAAATAGTATTAGTAACTAAATTATAATGTAAAAAGTATCATATTAACATCTCATGATTGTTTATGGAAGAATAAAATAAGCAAATAGTTTTGGTAAATCTCTTCGATAGCTTTTCAAACTCTTCTTGTTCTATCTTTAGAGTTAACTTTTCATTGTTACTTAAATTTAAAAATGAAAGGATTTTCCTCTAAAATTTGTCAATACTTTATTTTGGATAAGTGCTATGTTAATAATTTTACTCATCTTCTCCTTTAAAAGATCCACTTCCCTCTTTCTATTCAAAGTGTTCAATTTTCTACTTCAATAGTATTTTATAGAGTTGAAAATTATCAATTTCATATCCGAAGAATAAATATCACAATAAAATAGCTTTTGTTTATCAGTTTGTGCATCTAAAAAAATGTTTTTTGGAATTGAAAATAAAAAGACAAAAAATTATCAATTTGATCCGTTAAACCCGATTATCAACAACTTGACTAAGAAACTTGATACTTAACTCAAGTTCAAGACCGAACTCGAATTCAAACCTTAAGTAGAACTTAAAATATGTGAAGAAATATAATATTTTATTTTTATATAAAAAATAATAAATGTTATTAAAAATTTTAAAAACTTGATAAGACTCACCACTTGAGTTGAGTATTAAGAAATTTGAAATTGACTTGACTCATTACTCGAGTGGCTCAATGGGTCAAGTTCAAGTATTCACTAAGTCAAGTCTGAGTAGCTTGCTCATTTACACTATACCTCGTTGATGTTATTATTAGAGAATGTTATTTTGTAGTAGCTGAAAATTAGTCATTCAAAGATGGTTTGTGAGTATTAGGATACTTTCTTTAGTGATTACTAATATCTATAAAGTAATTAAAAGATAAATCTAGATATCTTTTCTAGTTTTTAATGATACTAATTGTAAAGTTTTTATCTATCTATCTATTTATTTATATATAAGCAATTCAAAAATTTCATTAGCAAATGAGGTTACTTTAAATTCGTAATCCTCCATAGAGGAACACAAGTTTACCCAATCAACCTATCCATATTTTAGCCTTAATTAACCCTTTACAAAAGTAGAAAACCACCATGTGCAAGTCCCAAAAAGATCACCTGGAAACAGAGTTAATACACTACCTAAGGCCATTCAAATTCCCTAATCAGAGAACAGTGCACAAAGACCATTCAGTGCTCAACAAAGCATAAAATCAGCCAGCTGCAAAGGCAATCTCTTGCCAGCCTCCAAGCATAGGTATCATAATGCAGACTTTCGAACATCAGCTACGAACCACAAGCGTAGAGTTAACCCATAATAAACATGCACAGAACAGCATCAAACACATATATAGGAGAGGGAAATTGCACAACATTAGACAGCAGCTAGTTAGGTCACAGATCACAATCCCATGAGGAATCAATGCAGAGGCTTCCTAGAATCTTCGCACATTTAGCTGCTCACAAATCAATGTAACAAGGCCTTCTCCTCTTCAAATCCACACCACCAGTATGTCTTGCCTCGAAATGCCTATTTTGGCCAAATGATGGGCACACTTATTTGCCTCTCAATGGCTTTAATCTCTGCATAATTTAAGTCAGCTTCCCTTATTAGCTTGGAAAGTAGCACTAACATCTACCCTTGGTCATCCCTCAGTACTCGTTTTATGTGCTCGGTTTTCCTTTAGCAAACCCATCCATCTTAAATTTAAGGGAGTTCTCATTTGGAAGTTTCCACACCTCTTCAAGTCTCTTATCTCTCCTTTTCTTATGCTTTGATACAACCCCCTCTTATGGACTTTATCACCATGTTGACTTAATGATATTTTGATTCTCCTCGGCAGCTTTCACCCAGTAGAATGATATTAATTTCACCACGTCCACCAAAGTTCTTATTTCCCATTTCTTTCCTTTAAACACCATTTCATTTCCAGCATCCCACAAGGACCATAGTGCTGCCCTCACACAGTGATCTACAAAACTCAATCACCCACTCTCCTTCTCATGTTTCCTCATTTCTAAAGTAGACGCTTACCCTCACTCTCTTATGGCATACCAAAACGAAAAGTCATGGAAATAGGAGTTTCAAAGGTCTATCCTCCAGCCATTCATCCGACTAAAACAAGAATTTTTTGTCTTTTCCAAGTAACCACCTATGACCCTCTATCCCAATGTAGCTCGATAACCTATCGACTTTCTTTAAATTCATCACATTCTCCCACATCTTTGATATTGTTTTGCTCTTTTTGGCCTCCTTATATTTTTCTTTTATGACCCTCCTCTAACCTTAGGCCTACAATCTGCTTCCCATCTCGCTTTCGTTATCTTCTTTTATCCTTTGTAATTTCTTCTGCATTTATATGCAATTTTATAAATGTTGTTTAAGTCATTTTGTGGTAGTATTTTCAAAATAGTATTAGTTATTAAAATAAGCTTATTCTTATTGTAGTTGCTTTCATATATAATACTGTAGGAATTTTATTTCATATATAAATGTTTTATTAAGTTTCTAGAGGTGGCTCAATTAGGAAACTCGTAATTGTCTAATATAATAAAAATTTGAATTCAAATAAATAATTTAATATTATAATTTTAAAATGTAAAAATATAGTTAGCTTTTCATGATTTTAAATATGAATTGAATGGCTTATATTTATGTTTAATAGTTTTTTTTAATTTTTTGTTAAAGGAAGGGATCCTGAATGCTGCAAATAAGTATCTTCAAGATAAGGTAATAATTATACATTATTAGTAGTTTATCATTATAATACATGCAACTAACTCATATAAATTGTTTGTTAATGCAGATAGAAGAGAATATCAGCAACACTGATTTTACTACAATCAACACTAATATGCCGCATCCACTAACCATAGCTAATAATATAGTTTGAATCTAGAATTTTATCCATCTATATATTATCAATGTTAGAGTTATTTGTATTGTAAAAATATATAGTAGTATTGCGTGGTATAGATGTGATACACTTAATAAATAAACAATGAAATGTTGTATTTCATGTTGAAATGTTGTATTTCATGTGAAAAAGTGTGTCAGTTAATTGAAAAATGTACTGTGAAACTAGTAGTATTACTTTAGTTTTAAAATTTACAATAAAAATATGATTTGATGTTAAATAAATTAATTTGGATCTCTCTCTCTGTCTCTCTCTCTGTCTCTCTCATTGGCAGGTATGGAAGTGTGCATATACACATACAATTACAAGAATGTGTATTTTTCTTTATTATTTGTACCTACAAACTAATTAAACTTTTTCTTTTCAAAAAAAAAAATATGATAGTTGTTAATTGTCATGGCTTATTCCTTTGTCGTATAAGTCAGTCGAAGTAAGTCAGGGAGGGTAGGAGAAAGGATAGGGAGATAGAAGACAAAAATGAGAGGAATGCCACTGGGTTAAGGCTATGACAGTTGGGTCGAGTTTCGATTTGGCCAACGGTTGGGGAAAGGAGGAAGTGTTATTATTACTTGTTCTAAGTGCTCACTCGATCGTTTGAGTCATGGAAGCCCAAGAAGGAAGCTAGCAATGGACAATTATAGGGATACCTATTGACATGATTATAGTAATCGAGATTTCAGAGCCCAGACGCATAACCAAGAGTGAATCAATGGAATATAAATTCGTGGAGAGATGTTGAAGCACGAACGCATACCCAAAAAGTGAATCAGTAGAATATTAATCCGTGGAAATCATGAAAGCCACCTTAAAGACGCCACCATCTTTCTCATTTTTCTAAACAACCATCCATCCAACAAAGATATAATCAGCCTTTCTCTTGTATCTATCTGAAAGTTTTTATGAATTCAGAATTTTAATTTTTATTTAATAACAACAATTGTTATTTAATGTAAGAGCCACAGATGTACCACAAGAAAAATATAAATCAAAATAAAGATATTTTAAAAAGCAATTTACGTGCCTCGCTTCCAAAGGGATTTATTTCCAAGGAGCCGTTTGAGTGTCTCATTGAGTTGTTTGTCGTTGCAACAATGGCTCAAGGATTGCTTGTGAGTTACCTATCGCCGCTCTGTCTCTGCAGATGTTGGTTTTTGTGTTTGTGGTGTTGCTGCTTCCTTGAGTTTATGGCGAATTTGTTGCCTCATCGTCTATACTTCATGAAGGAAATTTTTCTTGCTGCGTTCTGTGCCGTTGCTTCATCGATGCGGCTTCTCTTTTTTGCCCTGTTGAGGCACACGTTGGTTGTTTTTTTTCCATAGTCTATGTTTGGTCTTCTCTATTGTTTTGTGGTGTTCTACGAAGGACCTAAAAGGATTCGAATCATGTTAAGGTGGATCATATGCAGCGAAATATTAAAATTTTAATCCCTTAAGATATAGATTACTTTAATTGAAATTAATTTAGAAAAAACCACAAGAGAAAGATTTCAACATACCTGAAAGTTTGATGTCTGCTTTCTTTTGTAGAGTCCTCATTAACTTTTCGTTTTTAACTCTTTTATACCAACTAGAACTTATCAAACCATAGCAGCATAATTGTCCTACCTCAAATGGTGATCCACACAATGATTTGTCGAAATCTCTTTATTAAGAGTGTATGAATCCTTAAGACAAACCTTGTGTTAGCAAACTTTCAACTTTGAGCTCCCTTGTGTTTTTTTTTTCTTGGCTATAATCCTATCTCAAAACATGCGAAAATAATAATAGAACTCTTTTGTTTGTTCAAAAGATAGCTAAAGGATTCTTTTATAGAGTGAATTGACCTATTTTATGTCCAACAATGATTCAAAAAATATCTTGGGCTAATTAGGCCTTTATTTTAATACTCCATCAAATCATATTTAATTTAACTCAATATTTAATTGGATTAAGCCTTTATAAAATTAATTAGATCAAATTCAATTCACCTAACGTGTATGACCCATTAGGTCTCCAACATGATAGCAATAAATATAAATTAAGTCAATTAAGAATTTATATTTATATTTATAGATCATGAGCGGTATCTAGTAATACAGCATGACTATCTAAATGTTAAAAAAGTCAATATGGTTTGACTAACCTTTTAGTGTACAGTAGCTTAGCTTGATGTCTACTTTTTAACTTATCCATATTAGTCTTATAGCTTCCATATTGATCTATCAAGAATGCCTTAGCCAAGGACTTTTAGTCAAAATAAGCCGAGAGCAAATGAGCAAATCACTTAGGGTGATGAATTCTCTCTAGACTACTTATTCATCTTCACATGTTTCATGCCTCACCCAAAAGCACCATGTTTAGGCATCTGGTCTCCTTTAAACCCATAAAGGTGAATTTAAAGCAACGACAATTCACATACAAGATGACCTGGTATAATAAGTCAAAGGATTACTTACACTACTAACACATGAGAGTTTTTTCATGGACACTTGAGTGAAACACCAAATGAAACTTTTATAGTGAGTCATGTTCAGTGAACTTATTCCTTAACAAGCACTCACATACTATCCCTAAGTATATCACATACTTCAACCTATGAGATCAGTTGCTTACTTGCAAAGTAAAGAGGTTTAGCATGTACCAGCCTATAAACATTATCAATGTCCTTTTTTTAACAATACAATGACCACGAATATATATAGGAATAAAGCTTTGATGCATAAGAATCTCATAACTATAACCTTTATAATTTCTTTGTAAGGCTATTATGATCCAAGGACTTTATCTACATAAATCTCTCATAACTCTTTATAAAAAAACTCATGGATAAAAAAATACCTCATACATTATATAAAATATCCATAATGTTTTTAACATGAAATATGACTAATTAATGTAGTGTTTTACAAGCATAAAATCAATTAGCTTACAGGGTCTACACTAACAATCTCCTACTAGCACTAAAGCCAATTGCCCATGTATCTACTACCAAAGCCATCCAATTAGCGATCACGTTTCTGCAAGGATAGAGTTTTAGTGAGAGTTCAACTAAATTGTCCTCCGTGGGTACTCTTTTTGTATTAATGTCACTTCTCTCAATGATCTCCCCGATCAAGTGATAACATCACAATACATGTTTAGATCGTTGATGAAACCTCGATTCCTTTGCTTGCACAATGGCTCCATTGTTGTTATAGTACAAAGTTACAAGAGCAACAATGCTAGGAACCACACCAAGTTCAGTTATGAACTTCTTGATCTAAACTCCCCCATTCGTTGCCTTAAACATGAAGATGTATTCAAATCGATTGTAAAATCTACAATAGTTGCTTGCTTGGAACTTTTCCAATTGACTATAGTGCCATTTAAGGTAAATATGAAACCACTTTGTGATTTGTTGTCATCCTTATAGGTTTGGAATGCAGCATCTCCATATGCTTTAACTTGGAGTTTAGCCCCTCTGTATACCAAGAAAACATCTTTAATTCTTTGTAAGTACTTAAGGATATTTTTCACAGCAATCCAGTAATTCTCACCTAGATTCGATTGGTATTTGCTCATAACACTCAAAGCATACACCACATCTGGTTTATTACATAACATGGCATACGTGATGGACCTAATAACCAAAGCATATGGTATTCTGTCCATTCTCATCGTGACATAAGCAAGTGTCGCTTCTTGGACTCAATCGTGCTAAACCTCTTTAACACCTTGTCTACATAAGTAGATTGGGACAATCTTAGCAACCTTTTTTATTTATCTCTATAGATCTTAATTCCCAAAATATAATCCGCTTCTCAATCTTCCATAGAGAATTGTTTGAACATTTAGATCTTGAAAATCTGCAACATCGGTATATAATTTTTAATTGGTAGTATGTCATCAACATAAAGTACTAAGAATACAATTGCTTGCCTGTTTACCTTCTTATAAATACATGGATCATCAAGATTCTTGACAAAATTATATTCTTTACTAGTTTCATCAAATCTGATGTTCTAGCTCCTAAAAGATTACTTTAGCCATAAATAGACTTTTGGAGTTTGCATCCTTTATGCTGACTCTCCTTGGATGTGAAACCTTTAACATGTGTTATATACACTTCTTCTTGAAAATTTCCACTAAGGAATGTTGTTTTTTTATCCATCTGCCATATGTCATAATCATAAATATGTAGCAAATAGCAAGCAAAATCTGAATTGATTTAATCATGGCAACAAGTGAGAAGGTTTTCACCTTTATGTTGTGTTATATACACTTCTTCTTGCAAATTCCCACTAAGGAATGTTGTTTTTATATCCATCTATCATCTTTCATAATCATAATATGCAGCAAATAGCAAGCAAAATCCGAATGGATTTAATCATGGCAACAAGTGAAAAAGTTTTCTCATAATAGATTCCTTGAACTTGGTTGCAACCTTTACCAACCAACTTGGCCTTTTACGTTTGTACATTACCATCCATGT